>NW_018022045.1:0-7466 GCF_002006095.1 Pseudomyrmex gracilis
TAATCAATTTGAAACATTAATATTCAATATTATGAAAAAATAAAAATACTTACTGTTTGAAACACTGTGTTGGATCGACTTGTCAAGCGTTTTAATAGAAAAGAATCTTTCCGCGCTTATTATTGGTTGAATGTTACGCATTACGTTAACTGTGTGTGTTGGACTTTACGTTTAACGCCTTAAGTTTAAGGCTTACGTCTTTACGTAATTTTGTGTGTGATGGCCTTTACATTTAAGAATCAAGCACTTTAGGTTACGTCTTATAGATATCAGTTTGTAATCATTAATTTCGTACAGTTCTGCGCTAATTGTATTCATAAGACCTCTTTTAACATGTATTCCAGTTTCCGCTAGCTTACAGATAGCATTAAGCCATTTTGCGCTACGACAAAATCTGATTGGTCTTTCTCCTAGTAACAAGCGACCTGATTGGTCGGGCAGATTGTTGTTGATTCCAACACCCTGGACCACGTCCAGTGGTCGGTTCTCAAAAACTCACCTTAGAAACCGATTAAAACCCAAGAAACCACCTGATTGGCTGCCTTTCTGGTTACAAATGACCTGATTAGCCAAGGGCAAAGGACCCTTGTCCTGGGACATGTAAAAGACGTTCCCAGTAGGCTTCTGTCAAAAATACGGTCTTTTATCCAGTAGTTTGGGCACAAGTAGTTTCATTGGTCAATTGGTCTGGTAAGAACCATTCTGATTGGTCAATTTCTTGTTACGTTTTCTAACTCTCTGGACTTCTGCAAGCAATGTCCAGTGATTGTTTCTCCAAAATCTGTTCGAAAACCCGGTCTAAAAGTCGAGAAACGTTCTGATTGGTCGAAAAAAAATTCTCCTTAAAACACCGCCTTTAAGCGTAGCGCTCCTTAACCATAGAGTGTAGACTTAGAATAGACTTGCGCACAATATATAAAGCTATGGGCTGCAATGTAAAATGTCTTACAGAGTAACTCATGCCGGTAACGTTTGCATTAATAAAATACCATTCGCAGCAAGTACCACGATCGGTATTATCACGAGTACCATCGTTTTAACGCACTAAAAAGTTTACCACTGTCGGTAAGTTAACAATCGTTAAAAACCATGTTTCTAAGCCGGTTATGGACCCGCACGAGTTATCATTGTATTCTTATTACCGTTAGTCATAAGTTACTTGGTTCAGGTCAGAACCAAGCGGCAACTCGCAAGTTGCAAAATTAATATTATAAAAACTAAAAGAGATAAAGGAAAACGGTTTGCATCATCGTTTTCAGCATAAAAAACTGCAAAAAAACAGTATAATTCAAAGTGTCTACCTATTGGTATTAACAATTGGTTGTTTAAGTAATTAAAATTATTAACTTCAAAATGCGTGGTATTTTGCAACTAGCCAGTAGAAACGTACATCTAAAAACCGTTTTTCTCTAACTTGTACCGCGTTTCCAAGATAATTAAATTGTTAACTTTCACTATTCTTTATAATTTGCAAAAGCCTACAGTAAAGGTACCTACATAATTAGTTTCCGAATATCTTTTCTAGTTCTCGAGATATATTTTTCTTGAAAACTGCTATATCCCATATGCAGCGGAGTATTAACACATACGCTATACCTATATTCATCGCTTCTGTATTCCAGAATTTCACAAGGAGAGACCCTTTGCAACTTTTGCACGTATATCTATATATATGTATTAGTATAGTAAGTTTAGCATATAGGCTCGAAACCTTTTGTGCGCGTTCCAAAAGCACAAGAAATGGCGTAACTATAGAATGAGACCTAAGTATAGCATGCGTAAACCTTTGTACAGTGCATATGCACTCACGAAAAGTCACACGACATTCGGGCGCTTTTTGAGGTCACATTACGACAGGGGAAAACCCCTGGGTTTTTGAGTTTTACCGAGGCGAGAATTCCAGAGCTATCGCAACCTTTGAGTTAGACCAAAGCGAGACGCCGCGGTGGCGACAACCACCTTATCTAATCGAAAGCGTAAATACAAACCTTTTGTGTTTTGCCGAGGCGAGAGTACCAACGGTATCTTATCTACGCGACATTCCTGAGCCATGAGCTCGTGGGAAAAGTTTCATTCCCACCGCAACGGGACTTCCCCGTTGCACGCATCTCTCATTGGCCGCCTCCGACTCCCACCTTAAACCAAGGGGCTGTCTTTCTATTAGGCAAACTGGGTATAAAAAATGCATCCCGGAGCTCGAAGCGTCATTCTTACAATTCATTCTTACACTTCACTTTGATTTTTACACTTCAGTCACTTCACTCCACTTCAACTTCACGTTCAGAACACACTACACATTCAGATCACTTTGTATTCTAGTTCGGTTCAGCTTTACTTCAACTCATTCTGTTTCAAGTCTGTTAGAATCTTGCTCATTAAAGCGCTTGTATAAGGAAGCGCCCCAGTTGCAAGACACGCGTAAAGAATCGTTAGAAACCGTATTTTAGTAACAAAATCAAGTCTCTGTAGGAACTTATTCCGGTGAAGCGCTTGTATAAGGAAACGCCCTGGTTGTAAGCCGCGTAACTATTTTTGAGTCAGGTAAACTTACTATTTCCGTAAATGAAAGATATCTGCTTCAATTTCAAATCAAATATCGTTGCAATTCAAGTTCAATTTCAATTTCTAGTAGATTCAGGCCGATCCTCTCACCCGCGCTGGAGCGCTTGAGTAAGGAAGCGACCCGCCAGTCCTATCAAATCCAAGAGACGTTATCCGAGGACACGTCTTCTTTATATCATCCGTCACTCCAAGCAGTCGTGTGCGCTTGTGTAAGGAAGCGAACCACTGTTTCTAACAAGGTAATACTCCAGTATCCAGGAATCACAAGATTCCGTTTCTATCCCAAGTTGTTCCGTAAATGCCACGGCCGAGGCGTAAGAGCCGAAAAAAAAGTATAGTTACAAAAACTCACACGAGAGTATCGAACAGAAAAAGATTTTCAGGAAGCAGATATCTCAAATTTACAATTTACAACAACTTACATAAATTCTCAACCAGAAAACCAAAACAACTCCCGTTAGTTCAAAATTACAGTCAGAAAAACATCCAGTCGTGGTTTCCGTAGAAAGCGTAATTTGTAGTTTCAGTATTTGGAAACGTTTAGTACCGGTAACAATACCTGAAACTTTTTTACAACCGGTTATTTCAAAAGAGAATCCGCGATATAAAATGTACGCCGAAAAATCATGGTATAAACCTAAGTTACTAACCAAACAAGCAATATATTCGTACGACGTGCCTAATACTGATCCTCGTTATTACACGTACATCGCGAAGCGCCGCCAGACCTTGTATCCGTTCCAACTTTTGTAAACGTTAGTTATAAGCTGTTCTTATGTTAAGTAATAGTAATATTAAATGTGGAGACTTCACAAACAAATTGACCGACGGCTAATTTATTTGTCTCCTGCTCTTGATCACCACCAAAGATATAACCTCGGCAGATGTAGACAAGTGCACGCTAGAATTCGAGTTTTAACCGGCGGGTTGTATTGCAGTAACTGCTCTCAAACCATCTTTCCAATGGAACCGTTCGAATTAGTTAATTCTCACGCCGTAGTAATCGGTAACAGAAGCTCTCCGGTTCCCTGTGTAAAGTGTGGAGTTAGGCTAGAAGTAATACGACTTCTCGGAAGTTGTCATTCGTGTTCAGAGAAATACCTGTTTTTTCTAAGTCAGTTGCCAAACGGAAGATTTTATCACTTACACGATCCGACGCTTTACCATTATTCGGGCCCCATGTGTCGATGAGTCATTTAGAGATTCGTTCAATCTTGTGCAATACCATTAGGGCCGAAATACGCGTTTTTACCGACAAACTCCATTGTGAAGTTTGTGCCGACGTAGCTCATCTTTCTGAACCGTTCAAAACAGTCACTTCTCATCAACGACTCGTTCCAGATCGCCCTCTTGTGACCTACGTTCTCTGCGTACGTTGTGGCAATAGTTTGATAAAAATCCGAAGCATAGAATCGTGTAGTTTGTGTCAACGACAAGTCGGATAAGAGATGACTTATAAGTTAGTACGCGGAGCGTTCAAGGTTTTGTCAGATCAAATACTTTGCCAAGAGTGCTGCGATATAGTTAGAACGTACGAGTTTGTGCAGATTTTCCAGTGCCACTCAGTAATTACACCTCCTTACACCATTGCCGGTCATATAGCGTGTGCACGTTGCAATAAAAATATAGTCATAATCAAGTCTGTTTTCGAATGCGGCTACTGTGACGGTGAATAAGTTTAACGGTTATTCCCAGGAAACACAAAAGTGCTCTCCGGTCGTAGAGCTTCCTAAAACGATCACCTCTGTTAATCTTAGGACGTAACATATGTTTCATTTTTCTAATTATTCTTTTATGGTGGTAATATTTTTTTGTTTAATCAAAATGTTTCTGTAAGTATTAATACCTTTTCAAAAAAGGTAAAAAAGGCGCCAAGTACATGCGCAACTCGTATATCTCTAAAAAACGTATTAGTATAAAAATCTGTCTGTACAAAATTTATTCTACAAAAAAAATGATATCAATAAGTAGCGCCAAGTAAAATCTTGTACATTTATACATTGTTGGAAAATATAAAATATTATTTTTGTAAGTTGTTTATACGTTCTAAAATATAAAATATTTTAAAACAATAGAAAGTTTAAAATATATAATGTGTGATCAGTGTACATTTTTGTATATAAAGTACTTATCGGTGTAAAAAATGACCTCGTCTTGCGTGGACAATTGTAAACTATGTCGAATCATATAGATTCCGCTTTGTGTGAAAAGTCAACAACCCATGTAAAATTTTTTAAAATAAAAAATATTTAAGGTAAAAAAAACTTCGCGCGGCTGCACCGAAAACTATATTAAATTAAAGTTTACTCTGATATTATAGCTACTCAATCGTTTTTTTAGTAATCGTACAACAAAGTACGTACTTTTCGAACTCTTTTGTTGAAATAACATTATTTTTTTTCGACAAATCTCATCTACCGGTGATTTTCAAAAGTATTAAAAATTACTTGAAGAACTCTCATAATTGCTACACTCTTGTAGTGCTATGCTAATTGATTTATTCTAAAAGTAAACTGTCATATGTGAAGTACATGAATAGCTCATGTGTGCTAGTGTGTGTGCTTTGTCTTTAGTTTTCGGTGCAGCCGCGCCAAGTTTTTTTATATTAAATATTTTTTATTTTAAAAAATTTTACATGGGTTTTTGACTTTTCACACAAAGCGAAATCTATATGATTCGACATAGTTTCAGATTGTCCACGCAAAGCGAAGTCATTTTTTACATCGATGAGTGCTTTATATACAAAGTGCACTGATCACATAATATTTTAAACTTTTTATTGTTTTGGAATATTTCATATTTTATATTTTAGAACACACTAACTGTATAAACAACTGTACCACACTAACTGTATAAACAACTGTATAAACAACTTACAAATATAATATTTTATATTTTACAACAATACATAAATGTACAAGATTTTACTTGGCGCTATTTCTTGATATCATTTCTTTTGTAGAATAGATTTTGTAGAGAAAGATTTTTATAGTAATATTTTCTAGAGATATACGAGTTGCGCATGTACTTGGCGCCTTTTTTTACCTTTTTTTGAAAATGTATTTTGTTCGCGATATCACACATTTTTGTGGAATATGTTTTAACAAACATTTTCTCAATACAATACAATGTATTTCTACATAATAACAATAACATATATAACAAAATAATACATATAACAAAGTGTTGAAAGTACTTTCATTAAAAAAATTTTTGTTTGTGAATTCTAATCATATTTGGCAAGAAATGTTTGCTATTGTTTTTATCTGACGCAAAAATATTAAAATGGTTAATTATTGTAAGCAATTAAATATTTTCTTTTATTTGAGTTTAATTTTTCTTAATTTTTCCCAAAAAGAGTATATAAATATTTTTAGCGCCTCTAGGCCATTTTGTGTTATTAAGTGTTCCATCATCAACTTCAATCCAATTAGATATTCCTTCTCAACATGTACTTATATAATGACCGTTTTCTATACATGATCCGGAATGGAATATCGCAGTCATGACTTTATACAACTGTCCATATACTGATATTTTAGTTGTTGGGACTACACGTAAATTAAAAGCAGGTTTTAATAATTTTCCGTCTTGTACAACTAATACTAAATGAATAATAAGTATTTCTCTTGTTAATGTTAATTCTCTTTAAAGTAACATGTCACTTCCAGTACAATTTGCACATAATTCTTTGTATTCTTTACACCAATGTGAAAAGGTACTATTTAACAAATCGTTAAGATCATAACTTTTCTTTTTAAAATTAACAACAGGAATTGAAATCAGAATATTATTTGATACACTGGTGTTTGTAGTATCACAACTTTTGTGTCTTACAATGGAAGTTATCTGATGCTCGATTAGACTTTTTATATAATCATATTTTGCACAGAAAGCCAAAAGAAATTCAGATGCATCACGTTTTACATTTTTGTAAAGTTATCTCTTAGATATTGTCGTATTGCATATGTATTCAAGTTAGGTATTCCATTTTCATATTGGGGAAGTACTGGAGCCAAAACATTTAATTTATTACAATCGAGCATTTTTTTCTAACAATACTTAAATGCAGCAAACATTGCAATACCGCATTTGTATAAGATGAAACTTTGTCAGTATTTTGGAAACCACAAATGACCCAATGTCCTATTTGTCTGAATATTGTCATGTGGTTCTTGTTGTACAGAAACAATTACTTTTGATATTGTCCAAAGGGTATCTTTTACTTTACGAATTTTCTGTTTTGAAACAGCAATCATTTCTGCTTCTGGTTTATGAAGTTGTTTTAACCTGTTGTATTCAATAATAGCTTCTTCACTTGCTTTTACAGATGAAGGGTCGAAATTAATTAAATGCAGTCCTTCTAGAGATGTTACTCGTGACAATGCAACGTAAATTTGACCAGGANTAAATATCGAAGTACCTATGTCCATAATAGCATTGGACAAACTCAATCCTTGGCTTTTATAAATAGTGATTCCATAATTCAAAGATAATAGAAATTATTTTCTAATCACATAAGCTCTTTCCAAACCCTGAAACTTGACATTTACTTTCTCAATTGCAAAGTCTAAACCTGACGACAAGCAAAGTTTTTATCTTTTCTACATATTCTTTATTCGAACTATTTCCAATAACCGAAACTACTGTACCTATTGTACCATTTACAAGTCCCAAGCTACATCATTATTGCGTCTTATCAGAACTTTTGCTCCGACTTTTATAATAATTCTTTTCAAAAGTCCGGCTGTTCAAGAAGTATCATCTTCTACAGGGTGCGTCGCCAAAATCCGGACAAATTTCAATTTGATATTCCCTCCGTTCAGTACCATTGGCAGATGTCGCGATTGGCATTCAAATAGCTTGACGCATGTACTAAACTACCATAACTTCGAAACAGTCGC
>NW_018022045.1:8436-10954 GCF_002006095.1 Pseudomyrmex gracilis
CTTACAAACAATGGAGCTAAACAAATTTTGTAAATCTTTTCATTGTAGCAATAAAACATATTTAGAAAAACATATATAATTTGTCCGGATTTTGGCGCCGCACCCTGTATATGAATAAAACAATTAAAACTGAGATTCATCTCGGGCTCTGTAAAGTCTTTAAACTAAAAAATAAATGATAAGTCGTTAAGAGCCGTTTGCTAGATGCGGAAAATATGTCTATATATAATTGTGCGTGTGTACACATATATAATTGAATTCACGTTTTTCACGTGAGTTTTTTAAATTGTAATTACAATTCTAATAATCATATAGGATGCTCAATTTGCATCTCGTATATGAAGAACCCTGAATATCCCCCCAAATTAATTTAAAATATTGCGAAAAAAACTCCTCAGCCAGGAGTCACACATCCATTGAGCATCCTATATGATTATTAGAATTGTAATTACAATTCAAAAAACTCATGTGAAAAACGTAAATTCAATTATATATGTGTACACACGCACATATATATATAGACATATTTCCCGCATAACATCCAGCGAACGGCTCTTAACGACTTATCATTCATTTATTAGTTCATATGAATAAAGTTGGAAAATGTGAATTATATAAATTTATTATTGTATTAATAGCAAAAATACTCAAAACAAATCATTAGAAAGTTACCTTTGGATTATTGCTTTGCGATTTATGCATAATAGAGAATGTGNGGCTCTCGAAGCTGCTGATACATTGTTAAGTATTCCTCTGTACGGAACGGATCGAAAAACGACTATTAGATGGCTAGAAGTTAATCTAATACGATATAGAAAATTAAGAAGCCGCAAAGAGATTGAAGAACTTAATAGTGAATCTACGGATATATTTTGCTCTTCTTTGATAGACAATCGTTATTCAGATAGACCGAAAAAATTGGAAAACGTGTCTCTTTATGAGTTCGCACAGTGGTACGACATCACAAAGAGTAAACCGAAAACTAAGAATGTCGAATATTACAAATTAGATAACGGTCTTTATCTTAAACGACGAAAACGTGGATATCTTATCAATCATTACAAATACAATGTTAATATACAACCGGAGAATTATTTTTTTGCATTATTACTCATGTTTAAACTATGGCAAAAATTAGAAAAACTTAAAGAATGTAACACATATACAGAATCATTTCACAAAGTAAAATTACATCTGATAGAAGCATTGCAATACCATAAAAAATAGAAAAATTACAAAAAGCTTTTGAAGCTGCAAAACAGTTAGTTTAAGAATACAATGATAACTTAGAGAAACAAGATGTAGATGATCCAGAAAATCCAATAGGTATTCAATACATAGAAGCTGGTAAAGCAATGCAAGATTTTAAGAATCTTGGTGAGAAAATAGACAAAGAAGTCAATGTATTTGACATGATAGCAAAATTAAATACAGATCAAAAAAGAGTGTTTGATAAAGTTGTTAGCACTGTAAGATCGGATGAATCGATATTTTGATTATATATTGGCGGAGAAGATGGAACTGGAAAAAGTTTCTAAATTAAAACCATCAAATGTTAGATAAAACAAAATCTCAACAAGGATACTGCTGTAGCAGCTCCTACTGGTATTGCAGCGTTTAATATAGACGGTTTAACAGTCCATAGATTACTTCAATTGCCTGTTGAACACGGGCTTATTCCAAAATATAAACAATTATCTGATCATGTATTAAAAGTCTTACGAGCAAAACGCAAAAATGTTATTCTCATTATAATTGATGAAGTGTCAATGATATCTAATTTGACTTTAATGTACATACATCTTTGATTGTATCAAATATTCGATACTACTGATTCTGATGACGGTTGGTTTGGTGAAAAGCACATTCTTCTACTTGGATACTTGCTTCAATTACCTCTTGTACAAGATAATCTATCTTTTGTACGCTTATCAAAGAAAACAGTTAATAAATATCTTGAGTCTATAGAAACTATTAACCTATGGAATACATTATTTGACTATGATGAACTGACAATCGATATGCGACAGAAAAGAGATAACACTTATCGTGAATTATTGTCNAGAATTCGTATTGGTTTAGTGACTCCGTCTGATTGTGAGATTCTTTCAAAAAAAAAATAGTTCTTGAGAGTGTTTCTATAGAATCTAGATTAAACGAATTATGTGATATTATTAATAAGTGTTCATTGGATACTGTATGTTTATTGCCTACTTGTCATATGTGTGACGTTCTTAATGCGGCAATGTTAAATCGTATTAAGGAGAACGAAATAATCTTAATTGCGGTGGATACGATAGAATGTACTCCGTTTGTAAAACAGAAAGTTTTAAAAGTACTGTCGGATATACAGGGTGCGGCGCCAAAATCCGGACAAATTATATATGTTTTTCTAAATATGTTTTATTGCTACAATGAAAAGATTTACAAAATTTGTTTAGCTCCATTGTTTGTAAGGCCATAAATAATATATTCACTCAATATATCCCCCGCTTGCTTGAATGATCGCCTCCATTCT
>NW_018022045.1:11834-25355 GCF_002006095.1 Pseudomyrmex gracilis
GTTTCAACATTGCGACTGTTTCGAAGTTATGGTAGTTTAGTACATGCGTCAAGCTATTTGAATGCCAATCGCGACATCTGCCAATGGTACTGAACGGAGGGAATATCAAATTGAAATTTGTCCGGATTTTGGCGACGCACCCTGTATGTTCTTCTAAATCATCCCACAACCATTTGCTGGGACGTTGCAACCGACGGGTTCGGAGGTTATCTCTCCTTTGCCGGGCGACGTGGCAAGCGCAGAGGAAGCACCTCAGCAGCCATCGTCAACACAAGAAGACGACTAGGAGCGTTGGATGCAACGACATACTAAGAAAAAAGGACTTTAAAATCGAATGTTTATTTTATTTTTTTTTTTTTTAGAGCGAGCAAAACTCCTTGTATATGCATTTGTGTACTCGTTTGTTAATATTATAATCCTAATCGCGGAGTTTTGACTCGGGGTGTATAAAGCCCAAGTTGTCTATAATCGAAGTTTATAATTTTTAGTTTACTTTGTTTTATTTTTAAGTGGTCTTACTTGATCGGGATTACTCACCAAACTAACGGTTAATAGTATCTCCTGTGTTGGCAAAACTAACAATTTCAATTGTTAGCGAAACTTCTATAGTCGGGTTGTTTACACGTTAGGAGCGTGTAGGTAAAGTTTGGCTCACAATTTGAAAATTGACGAAGGTTAGGTATACCGATTTAGGTGCCGGTGAAATACTAACTTTCCTAAAGTTGGTGATGTTTTGCTAAGTTGTTGACCACTTCAAAGGAATTCGAACCTGAAAATAACGTAAACAATTCAGTTGATGAAAAAAGGTTAGTACTTATACTTACCTTAACTAATTGTCCTACGTTGTCCGGATGAATCCGCATTGTTTGGTTCCAGCAGCTGTCACAAAAAAGAGAGTTAGTAAAATTTCGTAATTAAGAATTGTTGACCAAACTTGTGCAATGTGTTAGACTAGTGTAGTTACGTCATTAAGGAGAGTTTGAGCCACAATTGAAATCGCTAGGTTTGGTTCGTTCGGTTAGACACTTGTAAGCAAACACGGATTTGACAGGTAAGCAACCCGGATGCGACTTGGACTCCACGTAAGAGGGAGTGGTTAAGTTAGAAAGGTGAAAAGGTTAGGAGGTGGGTGAACGTAATATTCACAACGGCCGGGCAGATCAACCGAGGTACGGTGTGATACCCGGGAACGGTCTAGCTCGAGAAGAAAAGTAAAAAATATAAAATTTACTCAGGTATTGGAATTGTCGAAGAAACTTGGTGTGCGTGATTTACTTAGGCTATCTAAGCGTCTCGATCAGTTTCACGCAAAATTGTAAGGTTAGTATTTTTTGCGGGACCACCGAGGACTAACATCACCTAAAGTAAACATATGTAAGTGTGGCGGATATTGTGCGTACGAATAGATCTAGTGTAGATTGCGCGATCGTGCGAGTTTCGCGCACAATTATATTGTCGCCATACTAACCGGCTACGAGTCGTAAACTCAGAATGTTAAGTGATTGTCAAAAGTTAATTGTTGGCAAAACTTGGTAGGTGAAGAGAACTTCGGTAGAGAAGGTGAATTACGAAATTTCGGCCACAATTGATGTTGTGAAAAATTTCTTATACTTGACTAACACCTCTCTGCGAAGTACACTTCCAAAAATAAATGTCAGCAAAATTATTTGTGTAGGCGATTTGAAAGTAGTTAGGGCGAGTGTGCAAGTTCCAGCCACAATTAAAATTTTTCGGTGTTTTTGTCGGAGACGAACATCAGTCGAAAAAATTAATTGTTCGAGATAATGTGTGTGCGGAATAGTCTTCGAGCAATAAAGCGCTACACCAAGTTTAAGCCACAATTAAGGTGGTAGGAACTTACCTCGGGTCATCGAGCGAGATCCTAACTCTGGAAGAAAGTGTAATTGTCAGCGAAATTGCGTTAGCATGCGAGTCCAGGTTGGTACAGGCACCCCTCTAAGTTTCAGCCACAATTCAAGTAGTTGGTATTGTACTTACCTGTCCTGGCGGGATGCCTGGCCTAGCGTCGACTTCATCTGAAACAAAAGGAAAGTGAAAGATAAGTTAGGAAAAACTTTTCTAAGGTGAACTAAGCGTGATTGGTTAAAATCGTCCACAATTAATTTTTGACTTAAAGTAAGTAAAAATATCTAATTATTATAGTTGTAACTCGTCGATAATTGGAATGTTAAATAAACGGCAGTACGAGTATTATACAAGTTGTCAATGTATCTTATTTATTGGAAATTAATGTGTAATTAGACGTTTCGATCAATCTTTGTGATCTTCATCAGCGATAGTCTGTTGAAAAATAATATGTCAAAATACAATTTTTCAAGGATTGAATTACAATGTGAACAAACACTTCTCATAATGTTTCTTACCAATACAATCAGATTAGGAGTCATATCACTATCTAACAAAGAACCAAGTCTGTGATGTATGTGTGTGTTGTTATACCACTTGACTGGTTAAAGAAACAACAGCGATATGACGCCTGTACAACAAGCGCAAGTATGTGTGTTTGTCCTCTCCAAATATCACAAACATGTGAACTAATCGCACAATAACAATTCAAATCCGAAACAAATATACCAATGATTGTCTAAATTTTCTTTTTGTAAGTCTCCAAAACTAAAAAATATGGTTTTAATTTTTCTATGTCGGACATTATATTAATTGGATTATCTTGTAATTTAATATTAATTATTTCTGAAATGGCTCTTTTTTGATAAAATTTTTCTTTATCTAATATTGTTGTCTCTTGCCATTTAAAATTATGTCCTGTATTTTTTCTATGTTCAGTTACTACTGACTGATTAACGTGTGGTCTGTTTATTGGGTTCTTGTGTTCAGATAATCTCGTTTTTAATTTTTTTTGTTTGACCCACATATGTTGCGTTACAATTGTCGCATTCTATTTGATAAACTACATTTTTATTGTCTTCTAGAAATAACGGATCTTTTAATGTTTTGATGTATGTATTCAATTTGTTAAGACTTCTGTAAGCGAATGAGATTCCCTTGATATTCGTATACGTTTGTGTTCTTGACTGGGATAAATTGTTAATGTAAGGGATCGTAAAATACTTTTTTGTTTCTTCAGACGTCGTTAATGTAGGTGTATTTTTGTTGGTTTTATGTGTGAATAAATATTTAATTCGTTTGTTAATAGTGTTAAAAATGAGGTGTAAAAGATAGTCATTTTGTAATAAAATATTGGTTAAAATTTTAAGATTATTTTTGGAAGGTCGGGTGCGATAGTAAAATAACTCTGTCAATCATACCTATGACAGTTCCGATTTTTTTGTGATATGTGGTGTGTAGAATGAAAATTCAAGTATCTACCGGAGAAAGTCGGCTTGTGATACCAATCTGTTATTAATTTGACGCCTTCGTTAATTATAGTGACGTCTAAAAAGTTTATGGAATNGTTGTTTTGTGTTTCTATTGTAAATTGTATTTTTTTATGATAGTCGTTAAAAGATTTTAATGTTTGTTGGAGTTTATTACTTGGAGCTGTCATCAAGATATCGTCAACGTATCTGTAATAAAAGCAAAAAGTGACTGTCAATTCTCCTAATATATATTTTTCTAGATCCTGTATAACAATATCTGATATAATGGGGGACAAGGGAGATCCCATAGATAAACCAAATGTTTGTTTATATATGGTTTTGTTAAAAACGACATATGTGGAAGATATAGTGAAGTCGACAGCTTTCAAAAATTCATTAATAGGTATCATAGTTTTGTCTTCAATATATTTCCATCTAGTTTTTAAACTATTTAATGCTAAGTCTACCGGTATATTTGTAAATAATGAGATTATGTCTAAAGATATTAATATGTGTTGTTGGTTCATGGTAATGTTACGTAGTTTATTGACTAATTCAAAACTGTTCAATATATGGCTATCTGCTTTTGGTATGTGTGAAGATATGAAATACAAAGATATTAAATTACAAGATAATTCAATTAATATAATGTCCGACACAAAAAATTAAAACCATATTTTTCAGTTTTGGAGACTTACAAAAAGAAAATTTAGACAATCATTTAGTAAATTCGTTTCGGATTTGAATTGTTATTGTGCGATTGGTTCACATGTTCGTGATAGTTGGAGGGGACAAACACATATATACTTGCGCTTGTTGTACAGGCGTCATATCGCTGTTGTCTCTTTAACCAGTCAAGTGTTCTAACAACACACACATACATCACAGACTTGGTTCTTTGTTGGATAGTGATATGACTCCTAATCTGATTTTATTGGTAAGAAACATTATGAGAATTGTTTGTTCACATTGTAATTCAATCCTTGAAAAAATTGTATTTTGACATATTATTTTTCAACAGACTATCACTGATGAACATCACAAAAATTGATCGAAACGTCTGATTACACATTAATTTTCAATAAATAAGGTACACTGACACCTTGTATAACACTCGTACTGTCGTTCATTTAACCTTCCAAAAATATCTACCTCCGTGTAAAAGTACAGTTGTCGGTGAAAGTTGACAGGAGCGCTTATTTATGATTAAATAAGCGACCTACATCAAAATTCTTCATTTTTGGAAAAATTTAATCCCAAAGGTATGTGCGTATGCGTGGACACAGAGTGGGAGAAGCGAGCCTTCGTGGAGAAGCCGAGCGCGCTGCGCGAGAGTCGTGCACGAACGCCTAAACAGGTCGGTCGTTGAAAAAACGTGTTGCGTTCATTCTAATTTTGCAAAGAATCTTGCCTGAGCTTCGGAAACGCATCGTTCGTATTTCACAAAGAAATAATAATTGAGCAGCTCATTGTCAGTAAACACTAGTTAATAAAACATTCAAAGTGTACAGTGTAAGCCAAGTGCGACCATATAATACGAGGTGTGATCAAAAAGTAAGGTAACTCTTTGAATTTCGCGCGCTCTGTACACTCTAATTTCAAAATTCTTTGTTGTTGTGTTGGTACACTCGTCACGATCATATGTTTACAGTTTTGACTATATAGCATGTGTTGTTTTTATGTAAGAGGCATAAAGGTTAGACTCGTGTTTGCGTGCTCGGCGATTTTTTGCTGTTGAAAATAATGAAGCAAAGAGTTTGTATTAATTTTTGTGTAAAAAATAGTATTAAGTGTTCAAAAACTCTTGAAATGTTGACAGTGGCGTACGGTGAGTCAACTTTGAGCAAAAAAAATGTTTCTAAATGATATAAGTTATTCCAAGAGGGCCGAGAAAATGTTAACGATGAACCTCGCTCTGGACGCCCCAGCACGTCAAAAATCAACGAAAATGTTCAGAAAGTGAAAGAAATTGTGTTGAAAAATTGTCGAATCACAATTAGAGAAGTAGCTGATGATCGTAACATATCGTTAGGCTCATGCCAATCAATTTTAACGGATGTTTTGAGTATGACACGTGTGTCAGCAAAATTCGTTCCAAAACTGCTTAATTTTGATCAGAAGCAGCATCGCATGAACATCGCCCAGAAAGTTCAAGACATGTTGAACGACGTCAATGATGATCCTGATCTGCTCAAAAGGGTTATAACTGGTAACGAATCATGGGTATATGGTTATGACGTCGAAACCAAAGCCCAATCATCCCAATGGAAGAGCCCAGGAGAGCCAAGACCGAAAAAAGCACGCCAAATTCGTTCGAATGTGAAGGTTTTGCTCACAGTTTTTTTTGATTACCATGGCGTTGTGCATTGAGAATTCCTACCACAAGGTCGTACGGTAAACAAGGAGTATTACCTTGAGGTTATGCGGCGTTTGCGTGAATCAATAAAAAAAAACGGCCGGAAGTGTGGAAAGAAAATTCATGGATTTTGCACCATGATAATGCACCTGCGCACACGTCGTTACTAGTGAGTAGTTTTTTGGCCACAAACAATACTACCATCATGCCTCAGCCACCGTATTCACCAGACTTGGCCCCCTGCGACCAAAATTGAAAAGGCTCATGAAAGGACGAAGATTTGCGACGATTGAGGAGATTAAGGCTGCATCGATGGAGGAGCTCAAGGCAATACCCAAAAGTGCATTTCAGAAGTGTTTTGACGACTGGAAAAAGCGCTGGCACAAGTGCATTGTATCAGAGAGGTATTATTTTGAAGGGGATAACATAATTTTAGATAAATAAATGAATATTTATTTTATAAAAATGAAAAGTCTTCTTATTTTTTGATCACACCTCGATCACACCAAAAACATTTGAGTATTATATTAATAAACTCACGGTGTGTATATTCGTTGACTTACCCGGTAACAGACTATTGCCGAGTGGAAGCTACACTAGCCGTTCAACGTCCAGGGTGTCTGTCCAGCGGTCCCGACAGCGACGACAGTACCAGGAGAAGGTCCACGTCCGGTGAGTCCGTTTCCTGCAAAGAAGACATTTGTTTCTTCCTTTTTCAAGGGTGAAAGAAAGTAGCGAACGTAATTATTCGTACAAAAGTCTGTCCGTCCGGTCACAACGTAACGTTAAAAACCATGTTGCAGGTCCATAATGCTGCGTCATGCAGTTTAACTCGCTTCTCAGTCTTCGCCAATATTGTTCTGCATTTCTTAGTTCGAAAAATATCGTACTTAAATTCGATTCCAACAATTCTTTCGACATTGCTTCTAAATATTCTGCAGCTGTGTAACGACAACGTAAAGTCGTTACATTTATTTCATGATAAATTTTGCAACTTAATTGACGAATATTTGCGTTGTTTACTAAGTAAAATACATATTGTAGATTTAATTTGAACTGTGGATGTTTAGACATCAAACAACATTTAATAAATTCGTGGTCGTGAAGTTTGACTTTTCTAGCTTCATGTTGTCCGTTAGTACCAAAAGGAAATAAATCTGGAAAACACATTAAATCCAATAATTTTTCACGATTATCCATCGGCAAATCTCCAATGTTTAACGTCTGATATAAAGGTGTTGCACTTTTATTCAATTTTTTTTCATACAAGGGATTGTTGGATGTCGATGGAAGTGGACAGTTTGGTAAATGAATATCTTTGTTTGAACCTCGAGAGATCTTTTATTGCTATTTTCGTCTTACAACGTTCCCTTACACGGCTGTTATTCACTGCGGTAAACTCTCCAACTTGCGGAGCCACACAGTGTGGTAGCAGTCTAATCCCAGTCTCTCCTCTGCTTTATCTGCGCGATCGATTTATAGTAGATCGATCGCGCCGATTTAGCAGGCCCACCCGTCCTAGCAACGGCCGTGCTACTTACCGGTGCCGGTGTCGACACATGCCGTGTTGCACTTCGGACAATGCGGTGATGTGTCGCACCCCGTGGCAACCAGCAGTTCTTCCTAGAACTGCTGTTACCCTGCAACCTAATCAGGTCATTGAGCACTGACAGTGATGTCTCATCACATTGTTCAATGGCCTCACTTTACTTAAATCTATTCTAAAACTGCTGCACAACAATCTATTTGTGGATCTTTGAATTTTTTCAATATTAGATATATTTCTTTTATAGCAAAGTCTTTCACACAACACGCAAAAATATTCTGGTGTGTCCATGAAGCGTTTAGTCAAAACTTTAAATGCATTTAGAAATAATATCGTCGTCACTCAAAACAGTATCGATTTGCTGACGTTTATACACATCTGTTTTTTCTTGCGCTGAAGCAACAATTTCATTCAACGTATCCACGTCAGCACAGAATAATGTCATATCCAGATCTAACATTTTTTGATAAAACTTCATAAGTCGATAAATTAAACGCTTAATATATCTCACATTTGGAAAATGCGGAGATAACAATTGAATTGGAAGAGACATTGCTTTACACAGAGTTGGATTGATATATCAGCTATGTTTGTGACCTAATTTCATATTTGAAATTTTTATTGTACATTCATGAATGCGTTCTATTAATTGTTGTACATTTTTTAAAGTACATTTGTTTATGATCTCAAGAAGTTTTTCGTAACTTTCAATCACAGTCTCATCAATTTTACACGACGTATCACACNACCATGCTTTTGTTGCTTGTGCTGTTATTAAAGGTAACACATTTATGACTTGTCCTTTTGTATTTATCATTAAAGATTTTGGCAAAACATTCTCATTATATGTAGGTTCCAAAAAATAATTTTTAGATGAAGCTGTATGTTTAGACATTCCACATAATGCAAGTAATTTGTCATCAAGTGTAGAACATTTTTTAACCAGAGTTAAATATACTTCCGATTTCTTTTTAAGCACAGNTAATACTTTGTACATATTCCGAATATAATTGTTTTTAACATACATGCACCAACGTACAATTTTTTCGGCCTGTAACCGTTTGTTAACATATCCTTGAATATTATTACGTTTATTTACTATACACTTAATAACTGTTTCCAGACTATTAGGAAGTTTTATAGCATTATTCGATCAAAACTTATTATATTGTCTAACAACTTTTCGGACGATATTGCATTCATTTATTGCAATTTTAGTTTTTGTACTTATTTTCTTATAATAATACTGTTTATTATAAAGCCACTTCCGATGAAGATCTACAGCTTCTTGTCTCTCTTGTTCACGTTGTGCATTTATGGAATAACGTTTACGCTTCTGTATACATCGGTATATATCCGATTTTTCTTATATCGCAGTTTCTTTTTAATACGATTAATTTCCCAATTTTGTCAATAGCGATGTCGCTTTTGAGCACAATTATTTTTCACTTACTTCCATAATAATATCGCTTTTTACTGCGATTATTTTCCAAATTATTTTTATATTGNCACCGTTTCTTAGCGCGATTATTTTCTAAATATTGCATGTACAATAATTGTTTTGTTACGTCCTGGGGACTCCACGGTTTCTTTTTTCTTGCAACGCGACGGCGCCAACGCATAACAAACTCTTTTTTTTTGTAAATAATGGAAAGCAATAAATAACTCGAACGGGTCTCCTATCGTTTAAAAACTTAGACTCCAAACAATAGGAGAGCAAACGGAAATCATATCGACGCCCGAAAAGATAATCCGCGCCTAGTAATAACCCGGAATTTTGCTATAACGAGCAAGAAAAATTTATCATTTAAACACTCTGAGCAGATTTCCAAACAAACCCGGATATTTCAGGGGCAAGAAGAACACTGCCTATAAAATTTAGAGCAGCCGGCGCAAATAGAAACTTCGGCGCCACAAGCAATTTTATTATAAACAAATAGCAAAGGGTCTATGTGGCGTAATCGGAAAAACAACACTCTCCCTTTTCCCTTCTCCGTCAGATAGAAACATATTAGGAAAAACACAAAGGTTCCTTTGAAAGAATTTTTAGAAGCAATTAATTTTGTTCTAACATCAACGTTTTTCTCTTTTGATAATAAGATATACAAACAGACGTTCGGAATGCCTATGGGGTCTCCTTTATCTCTAATTATTGTTGATATTGTTATGCAAGATTTGGAGAAATTTATATTGAAAAAATTAAAATTCAAGCCTTCTTTTTATTTTAGATATGTGGATGATATTATTTTAACAGCGCCTCCGGATAGTTTAACTTTACTTTTAGACATGTTTAATAGTTACAANAATAGATTACAATTCACAATAGAAGTTCAAAATAATGATTATTTAAGTTTTTTGGAAGTTAAGATTTTTAATTTTAATGGCAAAGTAAGGTTTGATTGGTTCCATAAACTTACTTTTTCAGGCAGATATTTAAATTTTTACTCTGCCCATCCGCTATCACAAAAAATTGGCACTGTTTTAAATATGGTTGATAGAATTATACTATTGTCTGAACCTTGTTTTCAACAAAATAATTTTAAATTTATGATTGAGGTGCTCCTTACGAATGATTACCCTCTACAATTTATTTTTAAGATAATTAGGAATAGAATTAAGTTTTTAATTAATAACAGATTAAATTCAAACAATAACAATATATTTGCTTCAGATGATCTTGAAGCTGCTATAAAATATTTTGTTGTTCCTTATCTTCCTGAATTGTTTTGTTCTATTTCAAGGTTTTTTAAAAAAACGAAGGAGATTTCTTTGGCTTTTCGTAGTTTGAATAAATTGAGTAATTTCATTAAAGTCGGAAAGGACAAGTTAACTCATGATCAAAATAAAGATGTTGTGTATCAAATTAATTGCAATAATTGTAATGTATCTTATGTTGGACAAACGAAGCGCAAGTTAAAAACAAGAATTAGTGAACATAGAAATCAGATTAATAGAAATTCTGATTTTGTGTCTGTGGTCACGGAGCATCGTTTAGAGACTGGTCATGACTTTATTTGGAATGATGTTAAAATCTTAGACACTGAGAAATTTTTTTATAAGAGATTAGTGTCTGAAATGCTCCACATTAAGTTGCAAGACAATTCGTTAAATGTAATGTCGGATACTGACAAGCTAAAACCTTATTTCTCTTTTCTTGAATTGTATAAATCAAACGTTTAGTTTGTTACTTTTATAAACATGTTTTTCGACCTATTGTGAACTTTTGATCTTCTGATCAAATAGTGGGGATATCTTTATATATTTGACTGTTATTATGTTTGCTTGTCAGTACACAGTATATGTATTTTATTGCCAAGTTCGATTGACATCATTCGTTTTGTCTAGTAGTGATGTTGTGAGCTATTATATATTTTTAATTAGTGAGTTTTATTAATTTGTTATTTTTCGATTCTACTACAATGTATTCTTTGCGCTAATTTTTTATTTTTTACATTAGATGTAATCTTTATTACACTGAAGAAGGTCCAAACTTGTGGACTGAAACGTTTGTGTTTTTTTGAATAAAGACTTCTACTTATACACGACCACCCTGTATTTTACTGCTCGTATCGGCCTTTTAACTAATATTGATAACAACCACGCGGATAACAACGACAACAATGACAATAATATAAGAAACCCCAGCGATACGCACACAAATTCATCTCACGCGCACTCACACTCACCAACGCATTCGCAACTTACACACACTAACATACATTCCAATCACACACACGCAGAAGTACACGCAGACACACACACATACGACGATTCGTGGTATGAAGCTCCCTTTTACTCACCCGTAAGCCCCGATCGTCCCGTAAACAATCCACCGCCTTCACTTCCTTGTTCTTCCTCTCCAACGCACTTAGTGCCCTCTTGTTCCGCAAAAAATTTCGCGGATGTGCAATCCGCGCCAACTCTTCCACCTCCTCCTCGCTCTCCTTTCCTTCTACTTTTCACATCCAAGAATTCGCGGATGGCGAACTTTCCGATTCCTCTCGACCGACCACCCCACCGCTCGACCACTCTAAATTACAATACTTCCTCAAATTAGCCTCCACTTACCGAATCGCAGATCCTAATAAAATATCTTAAAATACCTTATGTAATAGATCGGCTAAGAATTAATCCTTCCGATCTCTTTCACATAATATCTACAACTCCATCTAGGAAACTCTACCCTGTCACATTCCCGTACCTCAATGACGTCCGTCTTGTCCCAGTCCGTCATTTTTATTCCATTTTTCCCCCTAGTTCCGCTAAAATCCACGAAATCATAGAAATCGATTTATAATGATTTCAATCGCTGGGCGACGAATCGGCGCTACACACATGCACTCGACACACTTACATCTGTAGAACCCCGCCGGAGGCCCTTCACACATGCTCTCGCGACACATGCACACGCATATATAAACACATATTCCCTCTCTCCAGCCTCCGAGCGATGACTCTCCGATCTATTGTAAAATTTGCGACATCACATTTATTCACACAACGACACACCACCGACCAAAATTTGTAACAAAAACATTCATTAAATGAATAACTTAATATTTTGTGTTTTATGATCATTTTGTTTAATTAAGACGACCTCTCATCTTCCACATCCTCAATTGATCGCACGGTCTCGTCCTTAGTCAGTAGAGTTGAATCTCTAGACTTAAAAAGAGACCGACGAGCGGGGCCTCATAGGACAGAGTGAGAGCGGCATACCTCTTCGTTGACCTGTCCATGAGAGCACACAAACCCGCTCGACTGTGCCACAGCGGGATCACCAATCTACTGTGCGGAGATAGAAAGAGAAACGACAGTTCTCTGTTACTCCACCATAGCCTGACCGTAACCGTGGGCCAGAACGTAACATATTCTTTTTATAAATTGTATGGTTATCATTATCCTGAAGTTGTTCATATTTATGAGTCTGTTCACAATGATCGCTTAAAGTTAAATTTACTATAGATTCTTTCGAATTTAAATTATCTAGCGTTTTCGACTCATCATTATTTAAGTTTTTTGTAGATTGATTGCTAAATTCTTTCTGATTTGTATGATACACTCACATAAGTGTTGCTTCTCTTTCATGTATTTCTTGTATTTTTGCCAATGACAGTATTTTTTGTTGAACACCACGTGGATCTTGAGGAAAATGTTCAAGTACGTTTGTTTCAAAAATTTTTAGTAAATGTGAACGCATTAAACTATGATCGTAACTGTTTCAGGTTCAACATTTAAAAACCGGGATAATGCAAAAGCTATTACAAAAACCCCGCAATCATTCCCGTTTGGTTGTTGTTGAACTGTGGGAAATAAAATAGGACAATCCGTTTCCAAATACGCTGGGAATAATTTTTCTAAAAATTTTTTATGCTTTTTATACAATTTCTTTTGATTCAACAAATTGTAATTTAAAATATTTTTCGTATTGTAATAGCTGCATACCCAATGCGAATTACTGTACAATATTTGTATATGCTTCATATTTATTGAAACTGATTTTATTGTATGAAGGATTTGCAATAGAATCGTTTCTACGGGCTTGTAATAATTCGAACAGTTTCGTATCAAACGACCAATTTCATCCATATGGATGTCAGTCAATCATTCACCTCGAATAAGTATATTTTTTTTCGTGTTTTAGTAGAATTACACGATCACATTTCAAGGTTTTTTCATATCGACATTGCTTTGTAGCGACATTATTTTCCGAAAGATCTTTATCTCGGCATCGTTTTTTACCGCGATTATTTTCAAAATGTTGCACGTAAGATCCTTCAATATTGTAAATTGTAATGTTATCTTTTGTGGTATTAATACAGATATTACTTTAACATTAGGTTCAGTTATTCTTATCGTTTTTAATAATTTTATAGATGATATTCTTTTTTGTATTGTAAATTGTAATATTACTTTCTTTATTAGTATCCTTAATAGCACTAATATTATTATTATTACTGTCGTTGTTGCTGATATTTCTACTATTGTACTAGTAATTGTGTACGCAGTTTTACTGTCAACAGTATTTTTATTAGTTATTAATAGTCTCAATTTGGTGACATTTAATATCACTGCTTAATGATAGATCTACGCATTCTTTTGAATATAAAGTAACTTGTCTTTTTAACGTATCATTATTTAATTCGGTAATTATGCAGTTATACGGACTATTTTCCGATCTCAACAATTTTGACATATGTTATCAAGGTCACCTCTCTGAATAATAATATGAAGGTTTTATCCGTCGCTCATTGTTTATAAAAAAGTTATGAACAAAAAAA
>NW_018022045.1:27385-28780 GCF_002006095.1 Pseudomyrmex gracilis
ATCTTGTATACATTATTTATACATTGTTACAAAATATAAAATATTATATTTGTAAGTTGTTTATACGTTCTAAAATATAAAATATGAAATATTCCAAAACAATAGAAAGTTTAAAATATTATGTGATCAGTGTACTTTATATACTATAAAAATCTTTCTCTACAAAATTTATTTTACAAAAAAAATGATATCAGATAAGTAACGCCAAGTAAAGTCTTGTACATTTATACATTGTTACAAAATATAAAATATATAAAAGTTTGTAAGTTGTTTATACTTTGATATTTGATGCTTTTGCGGTGTGTAGTATTAACATACAAAGATGTTTTTTCGGGTTTGAACCGCGTTAGAGTCATTTTAATACCGACGTTTCGTGAACATTACAGCTCACTTCAGTAGTATACTACTGCTAGTATCAGGCTGCTCTTCAAACCCTGATGAAGTGAGCTGTAATGTTCACGAAACGTCGGTATTAAAATGACACTAACGCGGTTTAAACCCGAAAAAACATCTTTGTTTATACTTTGTTATAAAATATAAAATATTCCTATAAATAGAAAGTTTAAAACGTGTTATGCCACGGTCACCGTGTGTTCTATAGTTGCTAGGCAAGCGGCGTTGAATATTACTTTAGAAACATTATTACTATAAAAATCTTTCTCTACAAAATCTATTTTACAAAAAAATGATATCAACGTAGAGCCAAGTAAAATGTTGTATACATTTATACATTGTTACAAAATATAACATATTATATAAAACTTTGTAAGTTGTTTATGTTGCAAAATATAAAATATTATATTTGTAAGTTGTTTATACCTTCTAAAATATAAAATATGAAATATTCCAAAACAATAGAAAGTTTAAAATATTATGTGATCACTATACTTTATATATAAAGCACTCATCGATGCAAGAAATGACTTCGCCTTGCGTAGACAACCTTAAACTATGTCAAATCATATAGATTTAACTTTGTGTGAAAAGTCAAAACCTCATGTAAAATTTTTTAAAATATAAAATATTTAATGTAAAAAAACTTGGCGCGGCTGCACCAAAAACTATATTGAAGTAATTAAAGTTTACTCTGATATTATAGTTATTCAATAGTTTTTTGTATCAAAATAACATTATTTTCTTTCGACAAAACTTATCTAACGACGATTCTCAAAAGTATCGAAAATTACTTGAAGAACTCTCATAATTGCTACACTCTTGTAGTGCTATGCTAATTGATTTATTCTAAAATTAAACTTTCATATGTGAAGTACAGACGGCGTCATTAATTCGAAGAATAGGCGCGGGGATCGGAGGGCAAGCGGGGCGGTTGCTCGTAGCGCCAACGGGCGCCGTACTAACTAACTAGTAGCAATCGGGTGTCCACAACTGGACACC
>NW_018022046.1:0-1425 GCF_002006095.1 Pseudomyrmex gracilis
TCTAATCAGTATATATTCTTATCAATATTACTATTTAGAGGATTTTCCTCTTAAAATAAGAAACTCTTCTTGGCGCCTATTTTAGTATAAAATATACTTAAAGTAAGTGGGATATTCTCAAAACAAGAATACAATTTTTTCGGTGTTTCGATTCTAGAAAACTATGTGCCAGTAGTATTTGTTTTCTTTTAGTAAAAATTTCCACTTAGATTCTAGATAGAATCTATTTTTTTATTTTAAATCGCAAAGCGTTACATTACCAATTGAAATCGATATAAAATTTTTCAAGAGACTCCAATATATTTTGGAAAACTTTATTTACTTTCGGAATAAATCCCAAACAAATTTATATGCAAACAGTAATAGTAATTTATTTAGTAATTCATTAAAAATAAGTCTTTAGTAATTATCTAATAATTTTCAGTAATTTGCCAAGTTATTAATGCGTCATAGGTTACTAGTAATACATTACCCACTTTGGTTTTATACTTATAAGTAATAAAGTTTTGTAAAACATATTGAACTGTACTACGATAACGTGACAATTGTCGTATAAGTTACAAGTATGACTATGCATTACAAGTAATTTCAAAATTCTTATCACAATAACACAATTGCACAAACTAAACTTATACATTTACAGTTACAATAAATGTCAAATAATCATCTTGCATCATTTCAAAAGTTTTACTTAAAAAATTTTCCTGAAAAACCATTTTACTAATAAAAATTTTTCACCATTTTCGCTGTCACCACTTTTCTTGGATCTCAATTAAATGATTATGTCGTGTCTCTACTTTTGTCAGGCAACTCTGTAAAATCGTACATCTTTTTCAAAGTAAGGCTACCGAAAAATACAACGCTCGCGATAAACGTGACATCACGCAAGTCACTGCGAACTTTTGCGTAAAAAGGAAAAAATAAAATCTGGATTATAGCGATTTCGAATGCAGTTCCGAATATTTATCCAGCAAAAAAATTCTGTGCAATTTTATCAGTGGAATATCTGCCTATTTACAATACTTCAAATTAAATTTTCTAACTTAAGAACAATATTTCAAGTACAGGTTTCGACGAAAACTATGTTATTAGTAAATAAAACAGTCTGAATGTAAAATTATATTTTCATATTTAACCGTGAAAACGACATATATAAAATTACTTTTTCTATCATCATACACGTACATAGAAGAGAAAAAAAATAAGGTCGTTTTCTCAAACACAGATGTTTACTTTCTGGCACGTAGATATTGTTCCACTGAAACGATCGTTTCTTATGGCGATTTCGGCTGGTCTGCACCGGTGTGCCACCTGTGTAGAGTTGGTGCAATTGTGTGCAACACCGCATCGGTGTGTGTACTGATTACACTAACTGGCTCCGACTAATTTGTGAGAGCCACTTTGTGTACACCCAACATGCACCTA
>NW_018022046.1:3340-8828 GCF_002006095.1 Pseudomyrmex gracilis
ATATAATATCTTTTATTTAAAATGAACGTTTGGGATAAGTTGACTCAAATTGAGACGGGATAAGGTGTCACACGGTGAGCATGCGCGAAGAAGTAATCGCAGTGATCGTTATGCGTCGTTATAACTTTTTCAGTACCTGTCATTGTTTTTTTTTATTAAAGATTAGATTACTAATTATGTTTTATAGTGTTTAACTGATTTAGTATTGTGAAATCATTTAAAGTTGTTTTATATATATATATATGATTATTAATATTGTGTATAAATACTTTATACTTAATGTATAATGTTATGTACTCTCAATAAATTTAATAAAATAAAAAACAGAAATTTTGTCTTATTGTTTCTCTGCATAAAAGACATGTGACAATTAACCCTGGGTATGGGGCAGGTTGACAAATCTGCGCGATTGTACTTAACATTAAAATACTCTTTTCTGTAAAGATATATAAGAATAATATTTGTTTTTTCTTAAAGCTAAAGGATGTGACTATTATATAATGTACCTAAAAAAAAGGAAAATCTAAAAAAAGTGACAAAAGAATAAACTTTGCCTATTTCTAATAATTATAACGATATCCAAATGTACATTTTGACAAAAGTTCTCGCGTCATACGTTAAGACAAGGTAATGTATTGTTACGTCCTGGACTCCACGGTCCCCTTCTGTTTGGAACCAGACATAAACTAGCTTTAAGATTTGCGCCTTATAATTAATTTTTAAATAACAATCCTTGAGCAGAAAACAAAGGACCTATTGAACTAAGATAAGCAGACCCGTATCGCAATTTTTTATCTAATCACTCTTACCGACTTTCAAATAAGTACCGGTCAATTAATCAACAAGTAGTCCGGATATTTGGTTCACGAATATAAACTTAGATAATTTAGGCGGTCCGCTAATCTCTAGCAAGGAATGTTATGGCACCGAAAATAAAAAAGAAAAGCAACATGTTTGGTAGTACGTACTGTGATACAAGAAATGTTTAGTGATTGGTTAGTTCCGTTTAGACAGTCTGATCTTTTTGGTTTATTGAAGGATTTTCAACAGTATACGGAGTTTATATTCGCGATCAGGTTAGAATATTCTTGTGCAGTATTTATTTAAACATTTCTACATAAATAAGATAGTTAACACTTACGAAAAAGAACTACTGGCAGTAATATATTGCGGCAGTGGTACGAAAAAATTACTGGCATTCTGTGTAATTGCCAGTAATAGTCCCAGTGATTCCTGTAATATTTAATGATATTCTTATGTGATTGTCAGTAATATTTATATTACTGACTTTATTTATATGTAATCGGCAGTAGTTCTTTTTTGTAAGAGAAAAGCCAGTGTTATTTTTAGAAATTATGTGTACCGTTTACATTGATATTAATATATCCATTTTTTAGTTTTTTTAACATGATACGCAGTATGACATATTAGTATTAAAGTATGAAAATATATATATGTTTGTGTGTAAATAAACATTTACATACTTTCTTTCCAACTTTGCTACTAGATTTCCTGTGTTTCCATTTAACTTTTTAAGCAAAAATATCATTACTTTACTAATATAGCTTTTCGTGATATTTTTGATTATATATAAAAAGATAAGTGAAAACACAGGAAACTTATTACACTATTACATTACTTACATACTACCTGAGATGCTTAAGTATGTGCTTATCATCAAAATATATTTTACCTTACTTTGTTTTCTTGATAGTATTACAATACATCTTTACTAAAATCAATTGTGGTTCAAACACGACGGATAGTTCTTGATTATACAGAAGCAATTACATATGAATCTCCATTTCAAGAAAATTCACTCATATCACACAATTCAACTCTTATTAAACTGTGGCGAGAAAAAGGTAAAGAACCAGAAATTTATTGAGTACTCTTATTTCTTTAACTCAACGTTTACAAAATGATAGGCCAAAAAGTGTCAAATCTTACTCTATATCTTGTAAAAATAATGTAAATATCCTAAAAATACTGTAAAAATTTGCAGCTACTCATTATATTTACTATGTTTATTGTAAGTGAACACTTTTGGAGTTTGGTCGTAGTTTGCTTTTTACAACGTCTGAAACATGTGTTGCTTTATTGCAACAGACTTTATAATTATTAATACAAAAGAAAACTGTGTTAATTGTACTTAAAACTTTGTGCCTTATTTTTAGTGGAAGCTTGTACTTTTATATCTCATGTAGTTTGAAATATGATAAAATCCAAATCGATTAAAAATTTTTAAACTAACAAATGTAATACGTGATATAATATTTCTGGTATTTTTATATGTAAACAAACAATTTTAATTTAAAAATATCGTAAATAGTATTTGTACTTGTAGTACAAACCAGAGAAAACAAACTCTTATCAAAAGCTTGATGATATTGTGTGAATATTTAGGTCACAGAATAGAAGTATTAATAAAGTGTTACTGTACTTCCAGAGAGAGTAAACACAAAGTAACGTAACGTACCATTAATAGTATAATTTTCCACTTACCAATATAACTGCTACGTACAAAGCGTGTAACATCTCATATACATTGTTGAGTGAAAAATTATAACAATTATTACCTTACTGTTATTTTGTGTTTACTGAAAATTATACAAACAAATGGAAAACATAAAACCTAACCTAACGGTATGAAATATATATAAATAACAATATTAAATTTAAATTTTTATGTGTGTTAGACTTAAATAAGCTTCAATTTGTGTAAACGTATTATTTATTATAATTATTTTTTTAAATAAAATTTTAAAACTTCAATTATGAAGTATGAATTATGTTGTAGCATTCAGTACTTTATATATGCTGAATACCGTTTTTGAACAAGATGTCCTATATACTTCTCTATTTCAAGAAGCCGTACACTTATATTATAACACGTGAGTATATATAAATCATTGGAGTAAAAAGAATTTTGACAATATTTAATTAATAGTTTTTTACAGTATATATTAGTAAAGCCATCATACCTTATAACAAACATTAAATAGTTTTTTTTAACCTTTACAGCAAACACTACTCCTATATTGTATTATAATTATATTATACTTGTTATCAGGAATAATACATCAAATAACACGTACACCAACTTGTCACTTCTTGATAAACTATGGAATAGAAATTTTGAGACGTATTCTTTATATAAGAATGTTTCATACATAAAATCGTCAGATATCAAAAATATGATAACTTCATGGACAGCACAAAGTGGTTATCCTGTGGTACAAGTATACCGACACAATAATATACAGTCAGCAATGATTATAGACTATTTTGACGTTAATTCTACTGTCAAAATGCTGTGCAAACAAAAATGGTGGATACCTGTGACCTTTAAAAAATTATTACACACACATGTTCTTGCCACTCATTATCTTATCCTAAAACCAGACAGTAAAATGTTTTTATCGCTACTTCATGAAAATCAGATTACCATTATTGTGGACCACTTAGGTAATGTGATTATGAGGTTTTTATTTATTATATATACTATATATATGTATATATACAGTGTGTTCCAGAATTGATGTATCATGAATTGTTGTATCTCGCTTTCTCTTATTTTGACTCTTTAAACAATTCTTTTGTCGTAGGATATCGCGTAAACTATGATCGTTATTCTTGGAAGAACATTGCTTTTTTTCTTAAAACCGGAGGGTGTAAGATCGCAGAATTGTCTGACGTCACTTTAGCACAACTTCTCGACGATGCTTTTTATTTTTTGGTGCAAAATACAAAGTATAACAAAAATTATGTTCCAGATAAAATTGATCTGGACATATATCTTGAAAGTTCAAGATATATGTCCTTATACTTGCAAGTGCAAGCAGTATATATTTCATGTAAACAATTCCTATACAGTGTGGTATCCTGTACTTATTGCACTTGAAAACATGTCGAAGATTTTTCCGTTCCCAGAAAGTGCTCTTTCAAGAAATATCAAGGTAAATAATAATACATTTAGTACATTACGAAAGTAGATAATTGCAAGTTTAGCGTCAACTAGAAAATAAAAAAAGTTAGAAAAATAAAGTCTAATATATATACATATATACTGTATATTTATACTATACATACAAGGTGTCTTAGAATTGCCGTACAATCTTTTGAAGGCAAGTAAGAGTAAACCTAAGTTGAAAAATTTTGAACCATTTTTTTCTCTTACATATAATAAAAGAGTAATTATTGACTAAATTAAGCCAATCAGCGCCGACTTTTAGCCGAACGCAATTCAATGAGCCGCGTGGAGCCCTTACGCACACCAGAGGCGTGGTTGACTGACGTGCGCCTGGCTAAAGATCGACACTGATAGAGAGTGGCCTAATTTACTCAATAATTACTCTTTTATTTTAAGGAATAGCAAAATATGATTCAGGACTTTTCAATTCAGTTTTACTTCTTCTACCTGCCTACAAAAGATTGTACGGTACTTCTGGGACACTCTGTATATATATATGTATATATATATACATATAGAGGAAAAAACTTATTATCACTCTAAGATATGTATTTAACACACTTATACATATATGTCATAAAATTTACTGTCAGTTCAATTCACTCAAATGTACAAATGCACTGTAAGAGATTTATCATGTAGTGTAGTTTTATCACTTTATTGCATATTTTGTCGGTATAAACTTATAAACTTTTTTCAATTTTATATTCTTTAATACAAGACATTCAGCCGCTTTTAATGAGACACTTTATATTAGGAACTGTTAAGAGGATGCTGAACCGTCCTGTTTTATCATCATTTCGTATTTCCAACTTTTTGTGAAAACTATGAATCGGAATAAAAAATGCTTCTTCAGAAATAAAGAAAATATAGTAAAGAATAGGATAAAGCCTAAAAATTTAAGAAAAACAAAAAAAAGTTTTTAGACTGTTATTACAGAAACTACATTTTTACTTTATATGCAAAATTGGCCATATAAATCCAAATAAAAATACCTTTATCCCAAACTAGAAACATAGACGAATATTTTGAGTGCTTCAAAAAAGATTTTGAAGCCTTGTGAGACAAAAAAACTTGGAAATACGATTAATACAATTTTAGCAGAAGCGTCAGAGAAAAACATATGTCTATCCTTGGCTCTCTCATGTCATCTATCCTTGTTTTGGTTTGATTCGGTCCCGAGAGATGGCACCACCTACCCGATAGCATAGCGGTTGAGTAGCAGCTGAGCGAACTTTTGCCAGCGGTTCAGCATCCTCTTAAGTCCTTCAGTTTGTCAAGTATTTTAGTTGATGTATCAGTACGTTTTTAGTAATCATATTTTTAGATAGAAGCACAGAAGAGGCAATCGTGGTCTCACAGACAATTAAAGGCTGTTACGGCAGTAAGTACTTCCTTTTTCTGCTTGTTACTGCCGTAGCAGCCTTTAATTGTCTGTGAGACCACGATTGCCTCTTCTGTGCTTCTATCTAAAAATATGATTACTAAAAACGTACTGATACATCAACTAAAATA
>NW_018022046.1:8993-17547 GCF_002006095.1 Pseudomyrmex gracilis
ATATTCGTCTATGTTTCTAGTTTGGGATAAAGGTATTTTTATTTGGATTTATATGGCCAATTTTGCATATAAAGTAAAAATGTAGTTTCTGTAATAACAGTCTAAAAACTTTTTTTTGTTTTTCTTAAATTTTTAGGCTTTATCCTATTCTTTACTATATTTTCTTTATTTCTGAAGAAGCATTTTTTATTCCGATTCATAGTTTTCACAAAAAGTTGGAAATACGAAATGATGATAAAACAGGACGGTTCAGCATCCTCTTAACAGTTCCTAATATAAAGTGTCTCATTAAAAGCGGCTGAATGTCTTGTATTAAAGAATATAAAATTGAAAAAAGTTTATAAGTTTATACCGACAAAATATGCAATAAAGTGATAAAACTACACTACATGATAAATCTCTTACAGTGCATTTGTACATTTGAGTGAATTGAACTGACAGTAAATTTTATGACATATATATATAAGTGTTAAATACATATCTTAAAGTGATAATGACTCTGTTTCTTTTCTGCGCGTAAGCGATAACTTCTTCGCAGACTTCTCGTCACCTACCTACGAGTGGTAAGACGGCAATTACCAAATAGCCTGTATATACTATATACACATATGTACATTTGATTCAGATCACTTCGTTATTCTTGAAAATACATATTGTTGACACCTAAATTTTAAGACATCTTTTAATTTGAAAAAATTATATCTGAAGCTTACTTTTTGAGTTATTAATAAAAATAGTTGAACTACCATGAGTCGGATACAAGAAGTATGCAGGACACAACTCAGCATCTGACACGAGCAATTACGTACCCTAATAGGCACATTTGTGAAAATATTACACAAATATGACATCGTGAGTGACGACGATTTCTTGCATTTCTTCATATGCAATCATATTTCTACATATTTAAAACATGACATATCTGAATTTTTTTTCTCAATTATTGGACAATTTCTTTGTAAAATTAATTTTGCAAATGTACTGCTAAGATGATGTGCCATATCGTTATTCTTTTGCCGAAATAGTATTTGGAAAGAAATTTTGCAAACACCTACAAATATTTTAGAAAAAATCAATGGTTTTACATCTATTTCCTAAAATATGTCTGTATAATTGCAAATTATAAATTTAGTGCAAGATTTTGTCCCATAATTTTGTAAATGGTTTTCTATCAGGGTATGCTGCCTGACGCGATCAGCTAATCGCTACACGCTGTTTCTGTAGTTTTTTCTGTCTCTTTCTTTTTTTCTCTTTTTCTCTCAGTTATTTATTTTTTCATTCGTAATTTGTATCTTGTACTTAATTCGTGCATTACATAAATTACTATCACTCACGATAAGTTGCGCATAGTTTATAATTTATTTATATAATATATGATTATAAAATATCCCTATATGTCGTATCCGACTCGTGGTACGTCACCTAATTTTATTAATAACTTAAAAAGGAAGCTTCAGACACAATTTTGTCAAATAACATGGTGTCTTAAAATTTAATCAAAAATATGTATTTACAAAGATAAAGGGTTCCTCTGAAGCCTTTGTATGTATATATACATATACATATACCACAAAACAGATGTACACACTTGTGTATCTTTAGCCAACAACATAACAAAAATACATAAAAACATAAATAGAATTTTGCAAACATAAAAATCCACAGTCAGAGACAGGAACGTCATTATAGTTAAAAAAAATACTCTATAGAAGTGCTATATAATTGCTACGTACACACGATTTGCAAAGTTTTAACTTTAAAAAATTTAAATACAGTTTTCTTTGCAATGTAATTTTTTTGTGGCTTATCTATTTTTTGTTTAAAAATGAACTGCACTTAAAAAACCAATGATATATTGTGTTGTACAAATGTATCGTTTACGATAGTGTAATATTTGTTGTTTTGGCATCATAAAGACTATAGTATACGAGTGCTATTTAGAACAACAAATATTCGATATTTTTTGTTTAAAACAGTAACTTTTATAAAAATTATCAGCAATACATAGAAATATTCAATAGAAAAAAATAACTTTGTAATCCTTATAAACATACATATAACTTAGGAAAAAATAAAAAAAATTGCTATATATTAAGATGTCACAAAACTAGTAGAATCTACAATTTTTTAGATATGAAACACTAAGTAACACAAAGATATTGTTAAATAATTATATATTACAGACACTTGATAAATAACACTGTGTTACAACATAACTTCTTTTGCTTTTATAGAATAAACTTTTGGAAATATTGAATAAGTTTCTTAATGACATATCATATACACAGTCTTCGGAAAATAGTGCCAATAATCAATTCTATCATGAAGTTTTAAAATGGACATGCATCCTTGGTAGTTTAAAGTGCAAAGAATAAGTTAATGGAATATTAAACTGGCATGTTAAACGTCCTACACAAAACAAGTACGTTATTCTATTTTCTCAATAGCAATTTGACGTCCGTTGAAGTCGCAAAGATCTTATCGTGCTACTGGACTTATATCTATGGAATAACACTAATGGATTGGACTTTAAGAAGAGTTATATTTATTTAAGTAAAGTCCTAGATAGCCAACTGAGTGCAAATTGGTGGTAACTTCCCACAAATAATGCTCATCCGTCATAGGCAAATTGTGAAAATATTGCACAAAAATGAATAACGACGATCCTGCAATGATTGCACTTAGATGATTCGCTATAACGTAACAGTTTTGTCGAAATAAAATATTGTAAATATTTGTCAAAATTTGAAAAAAAGTCGTTATGCATTTCCATAAGTATATGCATGAATTACGTTGATTTTTTCATATGCAAGTATATTACTATACATTTTAAACTTCACATAGCTGAAATTTTTTTCTTATTTATTGAACAATTTCTTTTTGAAATTAATTTTGCAAATATACTGCTAAGATGATTCGCCATATCGTTATTCTTTTGCCGAAATAATATTTGGAATGTAATTTTGCAAACAACTACAAATATTTCAGAAAAGATCAATGTTTTTACATCTATTTCCTAAAATATGTCTGTATAAGTGCAAATTATAATTTTAGTGCAAGATTTCGTCACGTAATTTTGTAAATGTTTTCTTATCAGGGATAAGTTTCCAGCTCTGTAAGAAAAAAGTGTATTTTGTTTTCATTACGTTCTTGCCAGCAACAGTCTTCAAAATATAATAACAGCAAGTTTCCAACACCTCATCAACAATAAACTTATATTAGTTTTCAACTTACAAAGAAAAATCATTGCTAACATATTGCTCACATATTATTCACTCAAAAACTTGTCATAAACATCATTGTCTACAACAATTAGTTGACAATAAAACTCACCATATTGATACTAAATTAACAAAAACATTTTTGTTGCATTAAATACAAACAACACAACAGCAATTCGCGAGCACCTTAATCTAAACAATGATTTGCTTTATATTGAGTTTTCGCATTTGACTATCTGGGATAATATATTTTTTTCTTGCAAACTGTTGCCAAGTTGGCAGAAGTGGATTTATTGCCAAAGACTAATGTTAGACACTGTCACTTATGAAACGTCTGCTGTGTGGCAAGATATAGTCAAGATATACCAGATTAGAGACGTGAACATATTAGCAATAATAAATTGTATTATTAATAACATATATTCAGACGACGGCCTGTCGATGGTATGTTGTATGATCTTTTTTATTTTTTGTAGTTATACATATATGTACAACAGTATTTTTGTATTGGTTACATATATACATAGGGTGTCCGACAATTAGTGTAAAATCTCTCGTAGGCAGGTAGAAGGAGTAAACTTGTTCCAAAAAGTCGGAAACCATTGTTTTCGGTTACATATAATAAAAAAGTAATTAGTAAATAATCAACCACGTGCCTGGTGTGCGTAAGCGTTCCACGCGGCTCATAGGCGAGCGTCCGGTTAAAGGTTGGCGCTGAGTAGCTTGATTTATTCACTAAGTACTTTTTTATTATATGTAATAGAAAGAAATAGATTAACCCTTTGCTCTCGAGACCTTTTTCGCTCGCGCGAACCAGCAACTCGAGACGATTTCGGCTATATTAGCCCTTTGCACTCGAGGTCTTTTTTGCTCGCGTGAACCAGCAACTCGAGACGATTTCGGCTATATTAGAGAAGCATTTTACAGTATTTTAAAATTATACAAACGTATATAAATAATAAAATTTCACTAATTTATTTATTTCGACTGGACACATCAAACCTCTCGGGCGCCGTAGCAGCGCCGCTCGAGTAGACGCTTCAAATCGGCCTGGCGCCGTAGCGGCGCCGCTCGAGTGCAAAGGGTTAAGACTTTTTGACTCAGGTTTACTTCTTCTATCTGCCTACGAGAGATTTTACACTAATTGTCGAATACCCTGTATATATGTATGTATATACTAAAAAATGTAAAGAGGTATAGTGTTGTCTAGATTCATACCTGCTTTTAATATAAAGAAAAAATACTTTCTCAAGAAACAATGGAAAATCATATAAGAATATATGTGGGTCAAATGCAATTTTATATGATCGTGTACACGTATATATAAGTCGCATATGATTTTATATAAGTTGGATATGATTCTATGTGATCGTGTAAAATCAAATCTGAAATTTGGCGCGATCTGATTTTATAAGATCATATATATAAATATAAAAAATTATATATTATCGTACCTACTTTTATGTATTTATATATGATCTTATAACAAAAGAATAAATTTTGCCTATTTCTAACGAATACAACGATATCGAAATGTACTATTTGACAAACGTTCTCGCGTCATACGTTAAGACAAGGTAATGCAAGTTTGTTATATGATAACAAATTGATTCGAAGTACGTAGAAATCGTCAATATGTACAGATTTCTTTATCGCGATTATTCAATAATTTCAGTAGCAAAGGATAAGGAATTTCGACAAGTGACAAGCCAATACAAATTTTCTATAAAAGACAATAAGTTTCTAAAACCGACATATGTGCTATAAACTCGTAAAATTTCATTATATTGACGCTATAGTGTTTTATGTATGAAAGGTTTGACGTGCTATGACGAATCGGAATTTGTTCAAAATCATTGTATTGCACTTTGCCGACTTCAATGCGGCTGGCAGCCGACAGCTCACGTGACTTCGTATCGCTCTGAAAAGTAAGTCAATATACGGTCTTGTCAACAGCTGATGACACTTAGCTAAGTTGTTCGCAATTAATATTCTGCTTATTCAATGCAGCTACACGATTTGTATTTCTATATGAAGATAGCCCGAGAGTATTTGCGAGGTCTATTTGCGGTTTGTGTCTCTCAACGGCGTCCAATGCGTCTTTTTTGATAAGAAAAAGCTTCTGCATTATGCAGTCAAGCTATCACGTTACAAAATATATATGTATATGTTGGACTTTATATATTGCTTTTTTAGGTAAATTGGTTAAATAAAGCATAAAGCTTCAAATGTACTTCAGTAGTCCAGCGTTTTATGAGCGCTTTCACAGATTCAGTAGTCTGGTTTACAGTGCTGTAAAGAAAAAGTACAATTTTCGACACATTATTAAATAAGATTTGAAGTATATTACTTAAGGTACATATATATGTTTTTTTTGGCAAATATTATGTGTAACTGTGTTTATCGCTTACAAAAAAGTATTATTGAGGCATCACTGATTAATGATTGTCGCTAAGTAATTTAATCATTACATCGCAGTGATTTTTAGTAATTTACTTACTATTATGTCAATAATTTTCAGTAGTTTAGTAATTGTAGTATGTGTTTGATAATTTCTGAATGATTCTTCAGTAATTTATTACTACTGGTCCAGTAAATGAGTCATGGAATAAATTACTGAAGAATCATTGAGAGATTATGTAAAATGAATTACTTGCTAAGTAAAGGAACTATGTGATTCATTACTCAGACACAATAATAAATCACTGAATCAGTAATATTGATACACAATAATTTAAGTTCTGAAGCTCTATGATGAATCCTTGACTCAATGATTTAGCTGTGACAAAACGTACTGGCACATTTATAATAATACAATAAGGGAAATATTTTTATCCATTGTTGCAGATATATTGCACTGCAATAGTTTTAAGAAAATATAAATTTAAATAAGTAAAATCAAATGTGTAAGATTGCTTGAGAATAAGTAGATAAAAATAATTACGATCTATTAAGGAATAAGTGGTATCGCGAACCATATAAGGGGGCTGCGAATATAGAGATGTCGAGTTGAAATCATCTTTAAGATTTGTTTAGGTCTAATTCTTTTTCATGGAGTTCATTCGATCGGCGAGATGATTTGCCTCCAAAACTTAATTTGAGTGAAACCTCGAATTAATTTCTCTTCCAGAAAACTATGTGCCAGTGGTATTTGTTTTCTTTTAGTAAAAAATTCCACTTAGATTCTAGATAGAATCTATTTCTTGATTTTAAATCGCACAACGTTACATTACAAATTGAAATTGATATAAACTTTCTAAAGAGAATCCAATATATTTTGGAAAAATCTATTTACTTTCCGAATAAATTTCAAACAAATCTTTATGCAAACACTATTAGTAATTTATTCAGTAATACATCAGAAATAAGTTCTTAGTAATTATCTAATAATTTTCAGTACTTTGCCAAAGTATTACTGGATCATAAATTACTTGTAATTTATTACTCACTTTAATTTATTAATTATAAATAATAAATGTCTGTAAAAGACATTTAACTGTACTACGATAACGTGACAATTGTAGTAGAAGTTACAAATATGACTATGCATTACAAGTAATTTCAAAAGTCTTATCAAAATAACAAAATTGCACAAACTAAAATTGTACATTTACTGTTGCACTAAATGTCAAATAATTATTTTGCATCAATTAGTTCAGACTTCTTACTAATAAAAGTTTTACTATTACTTAATTTGTCAAAAATTCGTGCTGTAAAACCTATTCTTCCCGAATAAATGATGTCGTGTCTCTATTTTTGTCAGGCAACTCTGTAAAGTCGTACAACATCTTTTTCAAAGAAAAGCTACCGAAAAATACAACGCTCGCGATGAACGTGACATCACGCAAGTCACTGCAAACTTTTGCGTAAAACAAAAAAAATAAAATCTGGATTATCCAGCAAACAAATTCTGTGCATTTTTATCAGTGGAATGTCTGTCTCTTTACAATATTTTAAATTAAATTTTGTAAATTAAGAACAGTATTTCAAGTACAGATTTTGACGAAAACTATCTCATTATTAAATAACATAGTCTGTATGTAAAATTATATTCTCATATTTAACCGTGAAAACGACATATATAAAACCACTTTTTCTATCATTATACACGTACATAGAAGAGAACGAAAATAAGGTCGTTTTCCCAAACACAGATGTTTACTTTCTGGCACGTAGATATTGTTCCACTGAAACGATCGTTTCTTAGTTATCGAGAACATCTCGAATAGGTAAGATCGAGCAAACGTTACGTTTTTGATTTCGTTGTACTAGAAGTTCGCAGTACTATTTCTTGCAAGATTTATATCTTAATGTATTGGATATCACTGTATAGAAGATGGTAAGTTCTTACTCTTATGTTTTCTTATAATTGTTTATTTTTCAAGTGTTATAAAATATAACGTTTCTAACCGTATGCAAATATCTGACAGTCACTATCGAACCATAAGTTTATTATGAACTGCAAAACGCGCTCAAACTTAATTAAGGTAGTTTTATCACGTAGGGCCAGATTTCGTAAATGCTTAATGCGGGCTATTAAAAGTTACACGAAAAAACGCGTACTATGCATAACTAAAAATATAATTATTGATGAAATAAAATAAACTAGTTTACATCACATTCAGTAAAATTGCGGCGTTGCCACATATGGCGGCTATACTACGTACAGATTAAAATTTTGACATTTATCAATTTAAATCACTTTATTAAATCAAAATGGTCGTTACCGTTGTTATATTTTTCAATGTTTACTTAGTAGGCAGTTTGAAAATATATTTAGTAGTTTGTGGAAAAGATCTCAAGTCTTTGTACCGAACAAAATAATTTTATTACTCGAGCAAAAATAGATTAAATCTAACTTAAATTTAACAAAATAAAAAAACTGGAAAAATAGATCTAATTAGATCCAATTTAAATCTAAATAGATATAAAGTAACTCTAAATAAATATAAAGTAAATTTAAATAAATATAAGTCGATCTATGGAAATTTACACTTTTATTTATTAGTAGATGTACTCTCGATTTATTCAGATCTATTATATTAGATCACCTCAATACGAACACACAAAGAATTTACGTATACTACATATGTCAATGTTTTATATCTTTATTCAACTTAATATGTTTCATTAAAGTGGTCGATAACCAACTGTTTTTTTGTTTTACAAAAATTGAAGATTGATTCAGACAATATTATATAAAAACTTAAAATTTATGGCAGAAACAAAGATTTGACGCTCGTGAAATAGGCAACAGAAATATATAAGGCCGATACGAGCATTCGCAGGATGTTTGTGCGGGAACTAAGCGTGTACATATATATATATATATA
>NW_018022046.1:18865-20567 GCF_002006095.1 Pseudomyrmex gracilis
GGGATATATTGAGTGAATATATTATTTATGGCCTTACAAACAATGGAGCTAAACAAATTTTGTAAATCTTTTCATTGTAGCAATAAAACATATTTAGAAAAACATATATAATTTGTCCGGATTTTGGCGCCGCACCCTGTATATATATATATATGTACACGTTTAGTTCCCGCACAAACATCCTGCGAATGCTCGTATCGGCCTTATATTTTTATGGCAGAAGTTTTGTCTCGTGATAGAACTACCTTAAACAGGTATTTCAAATTTAGTTTTGTTGCAAAAATGTCCAATATTGTCGAACACATGTAGTATACAGTAAAACTGTACTTGTTTTCTTATTCGTCTCTTCGTATGTCGGATTGTTAAAACTACATCCGTGATATGTGTTGTAATGTGTGTGCGAGATAGAAATAAAAAACATCTTTTCTAATAAACATACTCATAATGGTCACACATCTGTGATTGCTGTTTGTGCATTTGATATTGCAAACGTTTGTTTTTTATAATATTTTGCGTAACACTTATGTTGTAATGTGTATCTGTATTTTTCGTTTATTAACAAAATAATTTTGTAGATACGCATTACGCAAATGCTTATATTCTTTGGAACAATATGCTCAATATCTGTTATCGGAATAGCTTCTTCTATTGATGAGAATTTGTCTCAGACATCGCAGTGTGTACAACCGATAAATTATACTATGTTCTTAGAAATACAAAACACTACTCTTTTTGTCAATTCCACTGTTGTACTAAACGTGTCATGCGAACAGCAATACATCAAATTACAAATTGGACGTTATTGTAATATACAAAATTTAAATATTAAAACTGCAAAACTCTATATATCTATACCACATTCGGAAGTCACTATATCACAGTCAAATACTACCAAAAAGAGATTCAAAAATGTAGATATTAATTTCCCCAAACAACAGTGCAAAGACCTTGTATGTCGTGCGGGACGAAAGAAAAACGTACCTATACAGTCTGGAAAATACGTGATAAATTCAATGTATAACTGTACCTTAAAAGAAATTGCGATGGTTTTTATATACATGAACCAAAATGTAACAAACGAGTAAGTGCATAAAAATCCATTGCATGCTAACATATTTATAAAGCTGCAAACATTATACAATTTCATACATATTTGAACTACATCTATTCCTACATTATCAAACTATTGGTCAGACATTTTCAATTTTAAATATTGCAACAAAAATTGTTTTATTATATATGATATTACTAGGTTTTATCTTATCTAATACAATTCTTAAGTATATTCTATAATTTATATACTAATATAATATAAAGACATTTACTACATACATTTAATAATACTTTATATATTTGTAAACATTGTTGTAATTTCCTAAATAGAATTGTATTTTTTTAGTATTACATTTGTTCTGTTTGTTTTTGTAAAAATGATTATTATATTTTTAATAATAAGTTATTATTTTTTATGTAACGTAATATATTTATCTACTCTACTAATTTAGTACCGTACTATTGTGATTTTGTTATATCTGATTTTGTTTTTATTAGGTTTCTGTTTTTATCGCGTATTCCTGCTGAATGGATATTTCCATATTGGGAAAATCCAGCTACCAAAGCTAGATTTACCATTCGAATTAAACATACAAGTACAGCTCTAGTAAATATACCTGAAACTTTTAAAACAAGTACGCGGTATAGC
>NW_018022046.1:21192-23039 GCF_002006095.1 Pseudomyrmex gracilis
AAATAATGTGGACCGTTTACATTGATATTAATATATTCATTTTTTAGCTTTTTTAAAATGATACGCAGTATGACATATTAGTATTTAAGTATGCAAACATATATATACTGTTTGTGCGTGGAGAATAATTTACATATTTTCTTCGTCACTTTCCTACTAAATTTCTTGTGTTTTCATTTAATTTTTTAATAAAGAATATCATCAATTTACTAATATAGTTCAAGGTGATATTTTTGATTAAAAAGATAAGTGAAAACACAGAAAATTTTCTTACACTAATACATTACTTACATACTATCTGAGATGCTTTAGTATGTGTTCATCATCAAAATATATTTTACCTTACTCTGTCTTCTTGATAGTATTACAATACATCTTTACTAAAGTCGATTGTGGTCCAAACACGACGGATATTTTTCGATTATACAGAAGCAATTACAAAGGAATCTCCATTTCGAGAAAATTCACTCATATCACACAATTCAACTCTTACTAAACTGTGGCGAGAAAAAGGTAAAGAACCAGAAATTTATTGAGTACTCTTATTTGTTTAACTCAACGTTAACAAAATGATAGGCCAACAAATATCAGATCTTCCTCTATATCTTTTAAAAATAATGTAAGACCATATCCTAAAACTACTGTAAAAAGTTGCAGCTACTCAGTATCTTAACTATGTTTATTGTAAGTGAACACTTTTTGAGTTTGGTTGTAGTTTGCCTTTTACAACGTCTAAAACATGTGTCGCTTTATTGCGACAGACATTATAATTATTAATACAAAAGAAAACTGTGTTAATTGTACTTAAAACTTTGTGCCTTACTTTTATTGGAAGCTTGTACTTTTATATCTCATGTAGTTTGGAATATGATACAATCCAAATCGATTAACAATTTACAAACTAACAAATGTAATACGTGATATAATATTTCTGATACTTTTATATGTAACCAAACAATGATAATTTATAAATATCGTAAATTGTATTTGTACTTGTAGTACAAACCAGAGAAAATTACTCTTATCGAATGCTTGATGATATTGGGTAGGTCAAACAATAAAATGCTTGATGATATTATGTAGGTCAAACAATAAAAGTAATACTAAAGTTTTACTGTAATTCCAGTAAACACAAAGTAAAACGTAACGTAACATTAATGGTATAATTTTACACTCACTAATAGAACTGCTACGTACAAAGCGTGTAACATCACAATTACATTGTTAAGTTGGAAATTATAACAATTATTACCTAACTGTTATTTTGTGTTTACTGCGAATTATACGAACACATGAAAAACATAAAAACTAACGTTATGAGATATATATAAATAAAAATATTAACTTTAAAGGTTTGTGTGTGTTAGAGTTAAATAAGCTTCAATTTGTAAACGTATTATTTATTATAATTTTTTTTTAAATAAAGTTTCAAAACTTCAACATTATGAATTATGTTGTAGCATTCAGTACTTTCTACATGCTGAATACCGTTTTTCAACAAGAATTCCTATATACTTCTCTAGTTCAAGAAGCTGTACACTTATATTATTCCAGGTGAGTATATATAAATCATTGGAGTACAAAGAATTTCGACAATTTTTAAATAATATTTACATTCTTTACATTATATATTAGGAAAGCCATCATACCTTATAACAAACATTAAATAGTTTTTTTTAAACTTTACAGCAAGCATTAATCCTATATTTTGTATTATAATTATATTATACTTGTTATTAGGAAGAATACATCAAATAACACGTACAACAAATTGTCACTTCTTGATAAGTTATGGAATAGAAATTTTGAGACGTATTCTTTATATAAGAATGTTTCATACATAAAAT
>NW_018022046.1:26379-30317 GCF_002006095.1 Pseudomyrmex gracilis
GTCCTTCATTTTGTCAAGTTTTTTAGTTGACGTATCAGTACGGTTTTAGTAATCATATTTTTAGATAGAAGCAAAGAAGAGGCAATCGTGGTCTCACAGTCAATCAAAGACTGTTAAGGCAGTAAATATTTCCTTCTTCTGCTTATTACTGACTGATATTTTTTGTTTAAAACAGTAAGTTTTATAAAAACTATCGGCAATACATGTAAATATTCAATAAAAAAAAATAACTTCGTAACCTTTATAAACATACATATAACTTAGGAAAGAATAAAAAGAATTGCTATTTATTACGATGTCACAAAACTAGTAGAATCTACAATATTTTAGATATGAAACACTAAGTAACACAAAGATATTGTTAAATAATTATATATTACAGACACTTGATAAATAACACTGTGTTACAACATAACTTCTTTTGCTTTTATAGAATAAACTTTTGGAAATATTGAATAAGTTTCTTAATGACATATCATATACACAGTCTTCGGAAAATAGTGCCAATAATCAATTCTATCATGAAGTTTTAAAATGGACATGTATTTTTGGTAGTTTAAAGTGCAAAGAACATGTTAGTAAAATATTCGAATTGCATTCTTGGGATCCTGCACAGTACAAGTACGTTATTCTATTTTGTCAATAGCAACTGGACGTTCGTTGAAGTCACAAAGATCTTATGCGTGCTACTGGACTTATATCTATGGAATAACACTAGATTAGACTTTAAAAAGAGTTATATTTATTTAAGTAAAGTTTTAGATAACCAACTGAATGCAAATTGTTTGTAACTTGCCACAAATGTTGCTCATCCCTCATAGGCAAATTGTGAAAATAATGCACAAAAATGGCATCATGAATGGCGACAATCCTGTAATGATTGCGCTTAGATGATTCACTATAACGTAACAGTTTTGGCAAAATAAAATTTTGTAAATATTATTTGTCAAAACTTGCAAAAAAGTCGTTATGCATTTTCATAAGTATATTCATGAATTACGTTGATTTGTTCATATGCAATTATATTACTATATATTTGAAACTTCACATAGCTGAAATTTTTTTCTCACTTATTGGACAATTTTTTTGTGAAATTAATTTTGCAAATATACTGCTAAGATGATTCGCCATATCGTTATTCTTTTGCCGAAATAATATTTGCAAAATAATTTTACAAACAATTACAAATATTTTATAAACGATCAATGATTTACATTTATTTCCTAAACTATATCTGTCTAATTGCAAATTACAAATTTTAATGCAAAATTTTGTCACATAATTTTGTAAATGTTTTCTTATCAGGATAAGGTTTCAGCACTGTAAGAAAAGAGTGTATTTTCAGTGTTTTTAGCACGTTCTTGCTAGCAACGGTCTTCAAAATATAATAACAGCAAGTTTCCAACATTGCATCAACAATAAACTTATATTATTTTTCAATTTACGCATAAAAATCATTGCTAACATATTGCTCACATATTGCTCACTCACTTGTCATAAACATCGTCTACAACAATTAGTTGACAATAAAACTCTCCATATTGATACTAACTTAACAAAAACATTTTTGTTGCATTAAATAAAAACAACACAACAGCAATTGGCGAGCACCTTAATTTTAACAATGAATTGCTTTATATTGAGTTTTCACATTTGACTATCTGGGGATAATATATTTTTTTCTTGCAGACTGTTGCCAAGTTGGCAGAAGTGGATATATTGCCAAAGACTAATGTTAGACACTGTCACTTATGAAACGTCTGCTGTGTGGCAAGATATAGTCAAGATATACCAGACACAAGGGAAACTAGAACAACTTTTTGAATTCTTACCTTGCTCTAAACAGTATAAGAATTTGTTCGCTTTTCTCTCGGTTCTTCATCGTAATTCTTTACTAATACGTACAAGTAGTTTAAATGCAGACAATGGTGATTTTTACAAAGAAATTGTACATGAAAAGAAAAGTGTTACTCTTACTTTACTTTTTAATATTTTTGCTATGCATTCAAAACATATTTCAGCGCTTGATGTTATACGAATCGGACTAGACAATGGAATAGGAAGGTGAAAAGATTATTTTGCATGTATATAAGCATTTTTATGCAGCAAAACAAATATCTATTTTACATAATTTGCATATTTTTTATAATACTTTTATTCTCGGGACAAACAGTGTTGTCTCATGTTATATTGTATAATGTATAAGTAATTTTACATATGAAAATCTGTTATTTGTTTTCTAGAGACGTAAACATATTAGCAATAATAAATTGTATTATTAATAACATATATTCAGACGACGGCCTGTCGATGGTATGTTGTATGATCTTCTTTATTTTTTGTAGTTATATATGTACAACAGTATTTTTGTATTGGTTACCTATATACATAGGGTGTCCAGCAATTAGTGTAAAATTTTTCTAAACAGATAGGAGTAAAACTGAGTCGAAAATTTTTGTACTATTTTTTCCTATTACACATAATAAAGGAGGAATTACTGAATAAATCAAGCTAATTAGAGCTGATCTTTTGCCGGGCGCACGTTCAGTGAACCACACACCTGGTGTGCGTAAGCGCTCCGGGTGGCTCACTGACATGCTCCCGGCTAAATATCGATGCTGATTGGCTTGATGTATTCAATAATTACTTCTTTATTATATGTAATAGAAAGAAATAGAGTAAGACTTTTTGACTCTGGTTTACTTCTTCTATCTGACAGATTTTGCACTAAGTGTCGAACACCTTGTATATATGTATAGATATGAATAAAAATGAAGAGTTATATTGTGGTCTAGAGATCCGTACTTGCTTTTGATATAAAAGAATAACTTTTTGAAAAAAAATAAAAAATTATATGATCATATATAGGAGTATATGTAAATCTCTCGAATGCAATTTTGTTATGATTGTGTAAACTTTTATATGAGTCGAATATGATTTTATATAAGGTGGATATGATTTTATGTGATCGTGTAAAATCAAATCTGAAATTTGGCGCGATCTGATTTTATAAGATCATATATAAATATAAGAAATTATATACTATCGTACATACTGTTATGTATTTATATATGATTCTATAAAATCAGATTGCGCTAAATTTGAAATCTGATTTTACACGATCGCATAAAATCATATCCAATTTATATAAAATCATATTTGACTTATATATGTATAAAAACTTACACAATCATACAAAATTGCATCCGATTTACATATAAATCTGTATGTTCACATGATGTTTCATTTTCGTTCGAGTTTATATTATTGAATAGTGTTACACGATGTAAAGGAAATCACACTAAGTGATAATAGTACATGTTTTTTTTCAGATTGGTAACACAAGATTCTTAAAGAAATTGCTGCATATGCATCACATAGTAAATGTATGTATAGAGTAGTTAAATTATTATTTTGATAGTTTTTTGGAATTGGCCGTTTTTTTTCTTTTCTTCAAGTATAATCTATTGTTTATACGTAACGTTTATATGTAATGTTTATATGTAAAACCTATTGTTTATATGTAATTGGTGTATATTATATCAAGTAAAAGTATATTCCGTACTTCATATATTTAATATTTATAAACAAGTATTCAGGATTTTACTGTAAATATATTTTTATTCTGTTCTAGGAATCATTTGTTCTCGATGCCATTATCGAAAAAATTAAAATTCGACGTATGTTTCTCGTTGAAATGGAAACTACGCTTTATTGTTATCCTCATTATATTTTTAATTTCATAGATTATCGCGTATCTACGAACGATGGATGCAAATAAGTTTCCTTTTTATGATGGATCACTTTTTGTATTCAATTTTTTTATGACAGTTTACATTTTGAAAACAAACATTTGTAGGTGAAAAATTTTATTCATTTGTTGTGTCTAAATTTTGTGTTTCTTTCTTTTAAGTAAGCTTTATTTTATAGCATTAACA
>NW_018022047.1:0-7052 GCF_002006095.1 Pseudomyrmex gracilis
TTTTCAGGATGTTGTGCAGGAATAAGCGTGCATGTATACTCGTATATATATATACACATGTATGAATTCACATGTAAATTATTTTTACATGTGGGGTTTTTGAATTGAAATTTCAATTCTTAAAATCATATAGGATGCTAGATTTGCATCTCATATATGAGAGATCCCAGATACTCCTCCAACTAATTTGAAAATATTGCGAATTTCAATTCAAAAAACCCACATGTAAAAATAATTTACATGTGAATTCATACATGTGTATATATATATACGAGTATACATGCACGCTTATTCCTGCACAACATCCTGAAAACGGCTCGTATTGGCCTTTTCATAACTGTCTAACTTTATATATGTTTAAAGTTATGGAACTACACGGAGTATTGTAGAGTTCACTTATATAATTTCAAATTTATCTACTGCTACATATTCACCGTTGCTTGCTGTTGCAATATTTTCCAAATAAACTATGTCTGTATCTATTAAGCAAAAATGATCAAAAGATTTGATTGTAAGCGTATAATTTAAGAAAATGTCTTCAAAAAATTGCGGACTATAACATCCTGACATTAACGATCCATTATAATGCCGTTTTTTGACGCCAATGTGGTTTCTTCTCGGTTTGCTATGGTATTTCGCACGAGCTCATTTCTCCATAACGATTACTTATCTGTTCCAATGGCTTTTCCGATTTGCATAGCTTTAGTTCTTTCATAAAGTTTTCAAACGGAAAAACGCTAAAATTGTTTAGTGTCTCAAACTGTTTAACATCATCAGTTAAGTGTAAAAGTCCATGAACGTTGTGCGATACATATTCAGATCCGTAAATTATTATAAAACATTTAATAAAATATCTCAATAATTGGTAAAATATACATACTCTTACTTATTATGTATACATTTTATACATATATATATATATACTATTACATAATATATATACTATTACATAATATGTAACAGTACATACTATTGTTTAGTGCGTATATAAATTTTATATAGATAGAGAGAGATACTTTTATTGATCCGATCTGGGTTACAATTTTCACAACGATCCTTAAAAACTACCTTACACATCTAAATTAACTCATAATCAACTTACATATACTACCTTAAACAAACTTACATCTATATATAATTGTATATATATATATATATAAATACTGTTACATATCATGGTACATATTATGTAACAGTATGTATATATAAAATTATATACAGATGTAAGGTAGTTTTTGAGGATCGTTGTGAAAATTGTAACCCAGAACGGACTAATAAAAGTATCTATTTATCTATATAAAATTTATATACACATACACATCAAACACACTTATATAAGATTATTGTATATAGTATTTACTTTTATACATTACTAAATAAAATAAATTATATCGAAACAACATAAATTATATGTATGTCACACATTTAAAAACCTTCGTCCAATAATCATTTCAAAAATCTCTATAAAATGTCTACTGCATCTCCACAAAACTTCTATGGAATACATCCGTTAGACTTCTAATAAAATATATAAAAAGTGAACTCTAGATATCTAATAGATATCCATTAGAGGTAACGTGGACGTCCATTAGATGTTTCCAATTTCCATCATGGATGTCTAATAGATGTCCATTAGAGTGTTCTGTTCTGTGTGGGTCGAATATTCTTTGGATATCATTTGTTATCCGTAAGATATCACTAAAGCGGACATTAATACAACTTATGGACATCTCTCAGATATTTGAGACCATTTTGGGATGTCTTATGGATATTGCGATATCCCAATAATAATGTCTGTAGGATATCCTTATGATAAAGTGTGCTGTGTGAGACAATGTCGTTACGGGACGTTTCGATCTGTATTTATTTAGATCTTCAGCCAAACTACAGAGTAATATTACAATAAATGAAAAATTTGAATAACTTGTCGGTTACATAAAAAAATAAATAGTAAAAATAAACAAGTACACACATATGACAAGTCAGTACAATGATTGTTAATGTATACTGGCAACAAAAGAAAATCAAATATTGATGTCATAAACAAAACTTAATTAAATAAGTAAATGATTTATGAGTTAGTCCGTGTAAATTAATAAATTGAATCAATACGTGGTCAAAACTAAATAATCAAAAGTAAAATAAAAAACCTATAAAATCAGAAATTAAAAAATGTCAGAAACTAATAATATGAGAATGGCAAGCATAGAATAAAAAAGAATTTATTCTAATTGAAAAATTAAAATCACCAGTCTTACAATTGCCAACACACAAAAAACGGAACCGAACATGACTGTCTTACTTAACAACTAGATATGATAAGTATCTCTAGAGTATGCCACTCTAAATACTGCCCTTCCGCTATTTCGCTCGAGCGTTTCTCTCTCCAGTTGGATGAGTTTGACGAGGCTGTGATCAAGTTCATACCTTCTGAATACTGTCGTTCCCTCATCATAATTTTTTTCTGTGCCTTCTGGACGATATTGCTACTCAAAATGCATCCGATACGGTATATCGATGGATGAAAATAGGAAAAACCAATTATTTATCAATAAATTTTTGTGAAATTAGTGATGAATATCGTGATTTCTTTGCAACACTGATGTTCTCTTTTTCACTTGATTGTGACGGAGATGACAATGTTTCAGTCCCCACATGTTTTTGTTTTCTGGATGCCATTCTCTTTCTCTGAAAAAATACTTATTTTGTACCGTAATACTTACCTCGTAGTGATCTGATACAAAATGATAACTCGCCAAATATCACTCTTTTAAACATTCAAACTTATACACGAAGAATCTACGGTTACGGTGGCAGTATAAAGAAGGTCTTGAAAGATTCGTATTGTCAGAATGAATGAGCGTGGTGGGAGTACCGACTTTCTTGGAAAACTCTTCCCCTCACCGCCCATCTCGGCATTATTGAGAAAGTGTACTGTATACTGATTATTATAGTCAATTCTTAATAAATATGTACCAAATGTGTGTGATATATAAAAATATGTATACACATATGTATCACTTTTATTATATATCCCATATAGCAAAAAAAAAACACAAGACGTCCTTAGGATTATCCTAACAATATCCAAAACGGCTCAGGACATTTACAGGACATTTTAAGATATCATTAGAAATGTATTTTATGAAAATTTACTATGCATACATGATTACTTTTAATTATATAAAAAATTTAATATAATTTAAAATTTTTATGTAATATAAAAAATATAAATGTCGTCTGAATAACCACTGGATGTCTAGAGGATATCTACTTTGTCTATATTAGATGTTGATTTTTCAAAGGACATTCTATCATTCTCTCAACGTTTTTTGAACATGAACGATCGAGACCTGTTAAACTTTATTATATATAACTACTACTTTATTATATTTATTTGACAGATTTTATATCATTTTTGAAAAATAATTTTATTGCTTTTCTGTATAAGAAAATTTTACCATACTAGTACATTATACTGGCACAAAATTACTGATGATATTTGTGCCGAAGATAGCCAGTAATATTTTTCTGTAAAAAACGTCGTTACCATTCCAGAGAGAGTATTGTATTTTTTCATTTACTTCTTTAACTATCGTCGAAATTTCGAATGTAGAGGTAGAGTTTACTTATGTTTCTGAAATAGAGGATAATTTAATAATTAGGTCTAATAGCTTCGCAGTCTGAGTGCAGGGGCTACGAACAAGGAGATCACGAATTCAAATCCATTTAATACATTAGAGTTTTTTTCCGGGTCGATCCCTTCTCTCGAGTATATAAGCTGAAAGGCAAACAGTATCAGGCCCCCAAGAAGAAATAAGGATAAAAAATATTTCTTACAGAAATGCTGAGTTATATTACTATTGCCAATATACTAGTATTTTAGTAATAAAATTGTTCTATTATTTTTCTGTAAGAGTTCTAAACAATTACCAAACTTTTTTTCGAAAAATATTGAAGTAAAAAATATGGTTTTTATGCACAGAGAGAACGGTTTCTTTAAATTTAATAATCCGTTTTGTTTGACTCATATTTGTTGTATTCAAACAACATAATTTTATACCAAACAACAATTTTGTTGAATCAAAATTATATTGTTACGTTAAAATAAATCAAATTATTTGACAGAAACAATACAAATGTTTGAAATAATTTATTCCAACAAAATAATATTTTATTTGGTTTTAATAAGCATTATTTAATGAAAAAAATCATTTTGTAACATAAATATAACATAAACTATATTTGATTCAAATATAGCATTGTTTGAGACAAAAAATTTTGTGTAAAAATGTACTTTAAATTATAAGAAGAATAATAAATTATTAATAATAATAAGAGAAATATTTTTATCTATTGTTGCAGATACATTGCACTGCAATATTTTTAATAAAATAATAATTTAAAGAAATAATATGCGTATAGTAATAATAATATAGTATAGTAATATAGTATAGTAATATAGTATAGTAATATAGTATAGTAATATAGTATAGTAATAATAATAAATAAAATGCGTATAGGATAGTTTGAGAATAAGTAGATAAAAATAATCACATTTTAGTAAGGAACAAGTAGTCTTGCGGACTGACAATGAGTGCAGGGGCTGCGAATACGACGGAGGCGTCTCGAGTTCAAATCCCACTATCATCTAAAGCCTATGTCACACTACGGATTGGGATTGAGATTGGATTGAAATTTGACCAATCAGAAGAAAGAAAACCAATCCTAAGTTTACTGATCTTCGTTCTGATTGACCAAATTGCAATCCAATTTCAATCCAAATCCGTAGTGTGACATAAGCTTAAGGATTTTTTCAGGTCTAGTCTCTTTCAATGGAGTTTATTGGTTGATTGGCAAACTGAATCGAACCTCCAAAAATTACTTCGAGTAAAATCTCAAAGTTGTGTGAAGGCGCAAGCTGCAAAAAAGTTTTTTTTATTGAAGTTTTAGATTTATTTAACTTAATAAAATACGTTGTTTGAAATTCAAACAATCGGAATGTTTAATTCAAAATCAAGGTTGTTTGGACTATTCTAATGAAATAATTTGTTTGGATTTAACAAAATTTGTTAAATCTAAAGAAACCGTTCTCTCTGTGTATTCTGTAAAAATTCTTAGGATATCTTACACATATCCTGTAAGAATCCTTGGAACGTCCCACATATATATATATATATATATATATATATATATATATATATACACATATATATAATAGCCTAAGGATAATTCAGAGACTAAAAAGGGCGCTCATTTGCTCTTCTTCAGGACATTCAGAGGAGATCCTGGGATTAAAATGGGATATCCACAAACTATCTGTTTCGTACGTGTAAGATGTTCTTTGGATTTTCAGAGGACGTTCGTGTGCTATTTGGGATAATTGTAGTTATATAGTAAATAATTATATAGTAAAAATGTTATACACACACAAAGTGTTTTTTGTTGATATATAATACATTTTGAAGACAAATGTATAAAGATGTTCTAATTTTTCAGATGTTTGAATAATTTTTAGACATTTTTATATATACGCTTATTTTTTAAGTATAAAAATATTGGAACTATTTATTTAAAATTATAGTACAATATAACTACAAATAAAGTATTGTACGTATATGAATTCATATTGAGATTGCATTTATACTCTGAAATTTTACGATAAATGTAAAACCTTTCTACACATATGTAATGTACGCAATTGGTATGTAACTTTCTTTTTTAACGATAGTTTTGTTTCAGTTCTCGCATTATATTATTAGGAATTGGAATTAAGTCGTAGCGTTTTTTTAATGAAGAAAAATTATTTATTTTAAATGAAAATCAAAAACACATAAATTAAAGTATTGCCCATCGCTTTCTACTACTTTTGACCATCTTTCGGGTAGGAAACAAATACCGTGTCGGAAGAACGCTTCGTCTTTAGATGCAATCCACGAATCGACCCATTTTTGACAATCTTCGTAAGAAGTGAACTTCTGCTCAGACAGGCTATGAGCCATCGAACAAAACAAATAGTAATCAGAAGGAGCAACATCTGGAGAATACGGCGGGTGGGGTAGGACTTCCCATTTAAGTGTTTCCAGATATGTTTGCACCGGTTTTGCGACGTGCGGACGAGCATTGTCGTGCAGCAAAATGACTTTGTCGTGTCTTTTAGAGTATTCCGGCCGTTTTTCTTTCAATGCACGGCTCAAACGTATTAATTGTAGTCGGTAGCGATCCCCAGTTATGGTTTCATTCGGTTTCAGCAGTTCATAATAAATCACACCCCTCTGATCCTACCAAATACAGAGCAGGAGCTTAGACCCATGGATATTCGGCTTTGCCACTGATGTTGATGGTTGGCCGGGCTTAACCCATGACTTTCTGCGCTTTGGATTGTCGTAATGGATCAATTTTTCATCACCGGTGACAATTCGATGCAAAAAACCTTTTCTTTTCTCCCGTTGAAGCAGCAGTTCACACGTCAAAAAACTCCTTCCCGCAAAACCACTTTATTCGGCACAAATTTTGACATGTTCAATAAATTATAAAGTGTTGTTATTTACGATTTAAAAAAAGGTTATGTAAAGCAAATGACGTCCAATGACAGGGTGTACTTCCGAATGACCCCTGCTCCCGATCGATCTGAAATTTTGTACAAAAATAGTATTTGATGGGACAAACAAAACGCGCGTAGTCTCTACTTCGGCAAATAAAAAACAAATTTAAAAAAAAATAAAAACGATATCGACTAAAATCGATTTTAGATGTATTTCAGAATGACCCTTGCTCCCGATCGATCTGAAATTTTGCACAAAAATAGTGTTTGATGGAACAAACAAAACGACCGTAGTCCCAACTTCAAGAAATAAAAAACAAATTCAAAAAAAAATAAAACTTATATCCAGGGACTCGAACCGAAATGAAATTTCGGTCCGTTTACGGTTACGGTCCGATGCTGTACCTGATTTTCGGTTTCGGTTTCGGTTTCGGTCCTTTTATCAAAAACGGTGACCGTAACCGTTTGGATATCGATTTTTTTCGGTCACAAGTGTTTAAGTATCTAT
>NW_018022047.1:7617-9675 GCF_002006095.1 Pseudomyrmex gracilis
CGAAATAAACATCGGAAATAGTTTTCGGTTCGGTTACGGTTCCGGTCCATTAGTCTACATAATATTTCGGGCCGGTTTTCAGTTTCGGTTTGACTAAAATAACGGTTACGGTCCGGTTATCGGTTTCGGTTTCAGTCCGGTCCGGATCCTTGCTTATATCGACTAAAATCGATTCTATATAACATGTATACATATATATAATACATAATAAAAATATTTGTTACGTCCTGGCCCACGGTTATGGTCGGGCTATGGTGGAGTAACAGAGAGCTGTCGTTTCTCTGTCTATCTCCGCACAGCAGGTTGGCGATCCCGCTGCAACGGAGTCGAGCGAGTTTGCTTATGTTCGTCAACAGGTCAACGGCGTACGCCGATCTTACTCTGTCTAGCGAACACTCACTCGTTGGTTTCTTTTCAAGTCTGGAGAATTAACTCCACGGACTAAGGACGAGACCGTGCGATCAATTGAGGATGTGGAATGATGAGAGGTCGTCTTAATTAAACGGAGAAATTATGATACATATGATATTAATTTATTCATTTAATGGGTGTTACAAATTTGAGATGTGTATTTGTGTGGATAAATGTGGTATCGCGGATTTTACATTTAAACGGAAGGTCATCGCTCAGAGGCTAGAGAGCGGGAATATATATATATGTGTGTATGCGTGACGCGAAGTGTGTGTGAGGGGCCTCCGGCGGGGTTTTACAGGTGTAACTGTGTCGGTAGCATGTTTAAGACGCCGCGATTCGTGGGATAGGAATTATTCAAGGTCTATTTCTATTATTTCCTGGATTTTTGCGGAACTTGGAGGGAACATTGTATAAAAATGATGGACGGGAACTAAGCGGATATCATTTATATAGGGAAATTTAACTGGGAGGAATTTTCTAGCTGGGGTGGTGGTTATTACCCGGAAGATTTCGGAGGGATCTGTTGTCAGAGGGTCAAGGACAAAGGGGATTCTTTCCGGATTCGCTTTTTTATAGGTGGATGCTAATCGAAGGAAGTGTTGTAATCTAGGATCGAGCGGAGGGGTGGTTGATCGTGTCGAGTCGGAGGATTCATCATCTACGGGTTCGTCTCTGGATGTTGATGGTTCGGGGGAAGGAGAGCGAGGGGGAGGTGGAGGAGTCGGGGCGGATTGCAGATCCGCGGGATTTTCTGCGGGAGGATCGGGGGTTACAGGTGAATAAGAGGGAGTTTTATACCACGAATCGTCGTGTGTATGTGTATCTGCGTGTGCGTGTTCCGAAGGTGTCGGTGTGTGTGAGTGCGCGTGCGATTGATTTATATGTATATCGGTGGGGTTTTTTTATCCTATTGTCGCTGCCGGAATCGTCTCCTAATGTCGGAGGGGAGGTGGCGTCAATGGGCCTGGTCGGCTCCGCTTCGTTTTGCGCGAGCGCTGCCGCTCGTCGCAATTTTTGACTTTGTCGGTGCCGCTGGTGCCGGCGGTTGGAATGCGAACGGCGGGGTTCCACTTAAACGGGAGGTTCTCTTAGCGAGTTATTATTTATTGAAAAAATGTGAACGAGGTTAACATTCGGAACTGATTTCTCGTTCTGCTGACATCAGAACTTGATTAAAGAAGAGTTGTCAAAAAAAGGAAAAGGGGAAAAGGGTTAACTCTCTCTCTCTCTCTCTGCCGGTTGCTATTCACGACTAGAGTCGCGAACTGCCCTCCCGGCGAGAGTGGTCGAACGAGGAATTGACTCCTCGGCCGGTTGCTATTCACGACTAGAGTCGCGAACTGCCCTCCCGGCGAGGGTGGTCAAATGAGGAGCTGACTCCTCGGCCGGTTGCTATTCACGACTTGAATCGCGAACTGCCCTCCCGGCGAGGGTGGTCAAACGAGGAATTGACTCCTCGGCCGGTTGCTATTCACGACTTGAGTCGCGAACTGCCCTCCCGGCGAGAGTGGTCAAGTGAGGAACTGACTCCTCGGCCGGTTGCTATTCACGACTAGAGTCGCGAACTGCCCTCCCGGCGAGGGTAGTCAAGTGAGGTACTGATTCCTCGGCCGGTTGCTATTCACGACTAGAGTCGCGAACTGC
>NW_018022047.1:9730-28492 GCF_002006095.1 Pseudomyrmex gracilis
GGCGGTTATGCGTCACTGGTAGGTTCCGAGTATTATCCTCGAGTTAGATTTTTAACTAGTGGAACTCCCGATTAAAATTTGTGGGTGGACTTACTACTTGCTGCTACTGGTGGTGCGATTTCCTTTCCCTTCGGCCCGTGCGGCTGGCTAGGTAGTTCGGAATCCGGTGCGGCTTCGGTGTTCGGTGGATTCTCGACGCACTATTCGCACTTGCACTTGTAACTTATGCTTGTTTTGCTCACTGAAATCGGCTCTTTTCAGACACGCAGCGCGGTTCTTTCTGAGTTTCCGATTCCGAGAGCCCTGGCTTATATACTGTTTTAGTAAGCGAAGACTTTTCCAATCGGGAATTCAGTTGAGCTTTGTTGGTTCCTATTTGTTAATTAGTCGGTCGGGCGACTTCCGAGATCGCCAATCGGCGACGATCTCTCGCTTTGGTCGCCTCGTCCGATTTTTCGGGGAAGGAAAAAGGGAGAGTGTTGTCTTTTGTGATCACGCCGCATAGACCCCTTGTTGTTTGTTTGTAATAAAAATGCCGGAGTTTCTATTTGCGCCGGTCGCTCTAATTTTTATGACCGGCATTTTCGTGACCCGGAGATATCCGGGTTTGTTTGGAAAGCTGCTCAAATAGTTATCTAAAATTTTGTGTTATTGCTAGGCGCAGTTTATCTTTCCGGGCACCGATATAGTTTTCGTTTGTTCTCCTATCGTCTGGAGTTTTAAGTTTCCAAACGATAGGAGACCCGTTTGAATTATTTATTATTATTGACCAAAAAAAAAAGAGTTGCTATGCGCTGGCGCGTCGCGTCGCAGGAAAAAAGGGGACCGTGGAGTCTCCAGGACGTAACATATTATATATGATAGTTGTACTCACTGAAAAGGAGATTTTTAAGCACTTATTAAAATATTTAAAATATTGTAAATGCAAAAAAAGTTAAAAAATAAAAATCACAAAAAAAATATAAAAATGTACAAATTAAAAACCTCAATTTAGTTTTTATATTTTTACCCGAGGGGTGCGGGGGGAGGGGCGAAGCTCTAGGTTAGGTTAGATTTTCGAATAGTGGAGCCCCTCCGTAGGGGGGGCGGAACGCACTGTTTCCACGCATACACTTTCTACGAGAAACGAGGTTTTAAATAAGAAATACAACTAAAATCGATTTAGTCAATATAGTTTTTATATTTTTTAAAAATATGTTTTTTATTTTTCGAAGTTGGGACTATGTTCGTTTTGTTTGTCCCATCAAACACTATTTTTGTGCAAAATTTCAGATTGATTGGGACAAGAAATCATTCTGAAATACACCTAAAATCGATTTCAGTCGATATAGTTATTATTTTTTTAAAAATTTGGTTTTTATTTGCCGAAGTGGAGACTACGCGCGTTTTATTTGTCCCATCGAACACTATTTTTGTGCAAAATTTCAGATTGATTGGGAGCAGGGGTCATTCGGAAGTATATCCCAATTACAGCTGTTTCACGATGAATACATTACTGTAGGTAACAACGAAATACTGTACTACCTACGCCATGTCTTGTAAAACACTACAAATTAATTCCAACACCTAATATATTGTAACCACATACATTTTAAAACACCATTTCATAGATCAATTAAAAAGGACTAAAAATATATAGTCAAAACGTCTTGATTTGAAATATCACGTCTTTTATTAATTTGCACACCAACCTGCACTGGCTCCACACAGCTGTTTTATTCAAATTTATATTGGAATTACCAATAAGAGCCGAAGTTCAGTACCTTATTTTTCAACATATTTTACGATATTCTCAAGATAAAATATGTTGTGTGTACAGATGTCCGACAGCACAGATGTGTAAAATATCCACCGAATAGTATTTGGACATTTTGAAATAACCAGTAGATATCCATGAGATATATTTAGAATATTTTGAATACATCTCCTAATGTGCAAAAGATATGCTGCTATATCCCTTGGCTTTGCATAAAATATCTCACGATATCTTATTGTAAAATCCTGGAAATTTCTTATTGGGATATCTCTGGGATTGCACTTGAAAATCCGAATCATTTTGGGATATCTGCAAGATAAAGTGTGCTGTGTTGGTGTGAGTTGAATTATTGTTTAATACCATCGCAATCAGTGAAGTATTTACCTAGAGATTACTCAGAAGAGTGTCCTTGACAACATATGTCAAGGTCATTGATTTCTAAGGGGTTGATTTTTTGTAAATATTTATCAATCAAACTTGTTAGAATTATTGGTTAAGGCGTTCTTAGACTTGTCGACTTTTTCTCTTGTAACGTACAATGGGTTTCAATAAAGAATACACTCAGTGTTATTACACAAACGCATATCCTTTAATTTCTGAATGTTTTACAAGTACTTATAACAAGTACACTCGTACACATGAACGAACGTTATATTATATAAAAAACTCAACTCGCACTAGCCTCGCAGCCAGACGCCCCGTCCGACAGAATAACGCACGCGGCGCATGCTCTATCACAGGCAATTATAAACGAACTCAACCAATACGAATTGACCCTACCACAACAAAACTTTATTTTACTTAACTTTTTACTAGATGATAAATTTTACTAGATGATAAATTTTTGAAAGACTACTGTCCGTTGTTAACAGTCGCTTTGACTCGATTGGTCACATCTCTGGACGCTTCTCTCACAGGTAACTAAAATTTTTGAATTTTTTTTTTGAATTGACATTTTATTTTTAAACACTTTTTATGCATTTCTACTAATAAAAGATACAGCAATATTAATTTTATACATCGTATTTAATACTATAAGTCTTGAGATTGACGCTTGGTATATTCTCGCCTCGATGACGCACACCGGTTATTAAGCGATGCCAATAAGAACAATACGCTCTCTTCAACTACTTCGCTTCACCAACCGTCGGTTCTCTAGACATTTTTTATACATGCAACAGCCTGACGGCGTGATTACGTAAAAGAAACCGTGCTCGTGTATAATTGTCATGCTAGCATCCTTACGTGGCTCGCGCAATTTTGCCTTCCCACGGCGCGAGCTAATTCCGTTGAAATACGAAAACTAAGGCAAATTTGTTCGTTTGTCGGCAAAAATGAGTTGTGAGTTTGTTACTCTGTATATCAGCCCAACATCGAAAATGAAGAACTTTCAAACCCTATATTTTATCTACAAAAATTATTATCCATATTTTTATAGATTTGTTGAAACTTGTGAATTGTGTGCAAATAAAACTAAATTATCATTATCCAGTGCACACATAAGTACATGTTTACGTGCATGTAAACTTTCACAAAACCTTCCATCGTATGTTGAAACATTTTACATCAAATGGGCCTCTTCTTGATATTAATCTGTAATCAGTCAGATTATATATATCACAGATTATCTTTTTATGAATTTTTAATGACTGTGAAACACGCGATAGAAAAAAACTTTTCTTCAGTTAGTTGAAACATATAAATACGCCTCTGTTCTTTTAATCAAATCTTAATGCTCAATAATAGCATATTGATACGGACGCGTTGAAAAAAAAAATAGTCGAACGACTCAAAAAGTGGACTCGAAAGCTATCTAATGACGGATTTCTAATGATGAAAGTCGAAGCATCAACTTTGAGTTGAGCAGTCTAGCTTTGGAACTTCAGAAATATTCTTGTAAGTAGGCAAACTGAGAAATATATAAGTGTGTATATATAAAACCTACGATTTAAAAAATCCGAGGATCACAGTTCAATGAATCATAAAGTAAAAAGGAATTAAAAATGATCAGTTAGTTTATATCGACGCGAATTAATTTGTAGCAAAAATATTGTCGATAACACATGACAACGAATAAAACCGCAACTTCTTACTCAAAGAATATATTTCTAATTAACCAATTATATTTGCCGAAAGAAACCATGAAGAAAACTACAAATAAGTACATAATAATTAACACTTTTCAAACAAAATGATGATTATTAAATTAACTAAGTTTGCTTCAAAAAAGATGAATAATGATAAAAGATAAATTATAAGTAAAAGTTTGTTACTTTTGTTCGTTTGTTCTGGAGCGCAAGATGGAGAAACTCGAAGATAAATTAACAGGAAAAATTCTAGCAAACAACACTCGCGTGTATGAGAAACGAGTTCCGAAACTTCGGCGAGAACAAGAGTAACATTTTATACGGTTACGATCGATTAATCGTGTTAGTTAACCTGTAGTCGCGGAATTTCCGAAATTAAAAAATGTTACGCTTAATTCATGCTCTGTTGCATCTAAACTCGTATACCAATATAACTTGCTGCAGAATATCAAATATCATGTAATTCGAACGACTTTTGCTTTTGCGAGCGGCTCTCCCGGTTCCGCATGAAAGAAGCTGAAAAATCATCGCCCGCATAACCGAGCCGTGGACATGGAACCGCATGTGTGTAATGCATAATGTTTGCAATACATCCAACGCCTTGCAAGCCACTATACGGCGAACGCGAATGACCGCGGTATGCTTCAAATATGTTGCTCTAATTCTTCGACGACATAAAGTCGTGCGGCTTCGTGGATTTTAAGCTTGAGCGGTATGTCGCGTTAATAATTACAGACATTTATCGCGAAAAAGTTTATTTATATGTATTATTTTTCGAGAAAAAAAATCCGATTTATGTTGATAAAAAATTTCCTTGTAAGAAAGTCAAAAGAAAATTACATAAAATATAATGAAAGAAAGTTTACTTGCCGTTTACTTACAACAAAGTATTTATATATAAAGAAATGCATTCTTTAACAGACAATTGACTCTATTGACAATAGTTTGCACGTTACGTAGTTTACTATGTATTTCAATATGAGACGAGGCTGATAAGAACTGCTGTGAATCTTGCGCCTGTTTTTGCGACTGAGAATTGTAACCTTGAATTACTAGATAAATGTGTAAAAAATTATTCCGATAATAAAGCAATTTGTCGCAGTTTTAAAGAAAATTTAAAAAAAACTATTTTCAAATGTATAAAAACTACAATTTTAGAAAATCGTATAACAAAGAAAAAATAAAAAACTTCAGATTAGATGTAAGCAGGTGTTATATTTCAAAGATAATACATCAACTTGTGTGCTGCAACACCACTTTAAACCGCGAAAAAGAATTACAAGTTTGCTTCAGCGCAAATGCAATTTCGAGAGCTTTAAATAAAGAGCAATTAACGGCTAAACGCGGCGTCGCTAGTGTAGATTATCACGGTCTCAAAAAGTGAACGCGTGAGATTTCGTGATAAACGACATGCGTTCTCTCTCGCAAAAACGACCGATTCCCCACTAGGAGAAGCCACATAGGTTCATGTACACACAGGTGAACGACGATGGTAATGACGCGGTGTCGCCTCTGAACTCGCAACCAGTCGCGAGCGAGCGGTGCGAGTGATGTAGAATTTCGTGCGATGCGCGTTTGATGAAATACTTACGGATTCGAAAAACAGAAAAGAGAGATATACGCACACGTAAAACGTGACGAAAGTGCCGCGAAAGGAGAGAGAAAAATAAAGTGTGAAGAAAAATACGGCGAGACCTTTAAATTATTCGGCAAATTTACAGGCGTTTTCCCGATTTCGCCTGACGACGACACGAGTATATAATCAGCAAAGACATTCTGATTGATAAAAGCGCGTGTTCCGACGAAGAAACAGATGAACAGAGAAAAGATTGATAGAAGTTTATTGTGTGGAATTGAATTTCCATTTGTGAAAACGTTGTACCTGTAATGTTAACGAAAGAATTAAATTATTTGGATTAAAAAAGTTTAAAACATAGTTAAAATAGATATTTAGAATATAGTGTTATTTCTTAAATACTTCTTAATCTTTTACATTAATGACATTTCGAAGAGAGTCGATACAATTTTGCGGAAGACACTCCTGCTGCTTTTGTCTGTTTCTCCATTCAAAATGAATAAAAAAGTGTAATATATATGATATATATACAACACAATATATACAGATAAACAATATATATGTAATCACACATGTTGTATTTAACGAGAGTAAATTTATTGGTCGATCTTTATTAGGAAAGGCAAGATCGATCATTTCTTAGAAAATCATCGATAAAAACCGAGAAAATGATGTTCTCATACGTTTTACAGTGCAATAAAACATCAATCAAGGTCATTACGATATATAATTACGGCGGAGCAGTAATTATCGGTGGAGCGGAAGAAAAAGAAGGCAAATCTTCTCACATTTGAGAAATTAATTCGGAGAAGAGAACACGTTTGGATTCACTGGCACTTTTGATTCCACTTTGCTCACATGAAGTATTCCGATAGATAATTTACTTTTTGCAAAGCATAGAAGTTGACAAAAATATGTTGAGGTTTAAAGTTTACACGTTCAGATCGTTAAAGCAAGCACGTGTTTTTAATCGATGCCATTAAGAACACAGAAAGTAAATCGTGAAAGAATTCTCACGTACCAAAAAAAGAGTGAGCTTTCATTACTATTGCATGAATGAGCTTTTATTAACCATGTGACACAATCGAGCAAACAAAATTCTGGTTTTGGGCCGTATGAATAAAAAAAAGCATAACCTTGTCCTTCAAGTTTTAGAAGCAAACCCTCAAAGTTCAATAAGTAAAAATTTTGAGCAAACTGAGGATTTGCTCTTAAAACTTGAAAGATAAGATTATGCTTTTTTTATCCATACAGCCTTTCGAGAAACTTATAACAACTGAATTGACACAATGACGTTTTACCGAGACATTTTTGCAATTTCAACGTGTTTGAAGTAATTTTTGTGGAAATCTTTTTCAGCATATATTTTTGAAAGAGATATGATCGCCGTACATAGTTCGTATCATTCAAAATTCCACAAAGATATAAGTTTGTTACATACTTCGAACGCTTATCTTGCAAGAACAGTAAAAATATTTATATGTTGGATATTTAAACAATGCTGCACTACGTTTTGTTGTTTGTAAATCTATTTTTTCCGCGACTTTCATGTATAGAATGCGCTTTTTTTAAAATTATGTAAATTGTATGTTTATTAGAACTACAAATATACAAATTCCGTAAAAACTGTACTTTTCGCACTAACGTTATGTCATGCGATTTTATGTAATGTCACTGCAATTACATAAGATTTCTGTGTATATCATATGTGATTTTCACGTACCAAAGTCATGCATGCGCAAAACATCATTACACACTTAATCACATTTGTCATCGTAACGTCTCTTCGGAGACGTTTAAAAAATACAAAACTAAATAAATTTTGCGCGTTTGAAAGAAATTTCAAAGTTCAAAGCGGCACATTATCAAGCACATTTCATTGCATATTCGCTATGCTAATGAGAAGGTAAAGGTCGTTTGTGTAAAAAAGAATGGAAAACAACACATGTGCGCAATCGTCGCGCGATGCTCGATTGAGCATGTGCTAAATGCTCTGTGCAAAATTTTGATACAATAATTAATAGAATTTATATTCCAATCATCATATTCAACATCTATGACGTTATTAGTACGTACAGATAATTATTAACATCTCTCTGTCTCCGATTTGAAAAGCGACGTGACCGAAAAAAAACGTAGTTATCGTTATCGAAGGCATTGCGAGAGAGATAGCGAAGCCTCGATGAATAAAATACCGACGTTGCTGATAAAACATGCGATGTCTATATATGCGTGCTGAATAACTGATTCAGTGCAGTCTGAGACTTTCTGAAGAATCTTTGGACAAGAGAACATTGAAGAATAGGAGGAAAAGAGCTAACAGTTAGTTTAGTGATACTATGTGAAAGGTGTGTGCAACAACAATTTGACGAGATGTTGATGTTAATTGGCGGTCTGATCGTCGCCTATTTTGTCTACATTCTGATTTCAAGGAATAATGGTAAATATCTCTTTTTCGAACTCATAAATAACTTACTTTTTTCTCGAACATTTATCTTACAATAATTATGCTTAATTATGATCTTCTTATGTTTCTGCAAGTTTGTTTCTGTTTTGGAATGGTCGATGAATTTATTTTGAAAAGTAAAAAATTACAGCAAAAGTATAAAAAGAGAAATTAAGAAAAATAAAGTAAATTTAAGCTGTAAAATTTGTTGCGGTAAGTCAGATTAATCACAATAAACTTCGTTAAATTTGTTAGAGTTTGTTGTTATCAATTATACTCATATCTGTGTTTGTGAAGATATTGAATCAATATTTACTATCATAAATTCCTTTTAAAAGTAATGATTAGTATAAAAGTGCGCTGTACTGATACAATATAATATTATGCAAGTGAATATATAGGTGTAATGATCATCTGTTATATATATATATACATACAAAATACGCAACAAACATCCAGCGTATAGATCTCTCATTGACCGAAAATTTCACGTTGTTTGAATTTTAAGAGCCTTAAAACTGTTTATTAATTTTTGACATATTGGCTCACAAAATCAAATTAATCTTTGCTAGTTTATAAACTATATGAGCTAAAATTTGTTGTAATTTTATGCTGGTTAAAAAATGCATACTTCGTCAATTATAAGTCATCCAAATATTACAAGAAATTGATCTAGTATCTTGGTGACCGGTAAGACTTCAGATCTTCCGTGCGGAATGCGAGAGATCTGAGTTTGATTCCTGGCCAAGATGTTTTTTTCACAATGGATTTTTTAATTTTTATAATAAGATAAAGTAGGTATTTTATCTTTATGTATCAAGTGTTTTATCTATATGCAAACCAAGTATTCTAGATGAATTTCCAAATTGAAATTAATTTAAATTAATATGTGTATTATGTATATACATATGTATATTTATACGTTTCAAATAAAATAAAATTACATTTCGCGAACATCTAGCATATTGGCTTACAAAACCGAATTAATCGTCGCTAGTTTGCAATATATCTGATGTTTTATTTTTTTTATTTTTATATTTTTAAAAAATTTTGTTCTACTTTCTTAGCTGCGCGCACATTGTTCTCAATGAAGCCTGTTTAAATGAACGAATTTTTTGTTTCTCATTCATTGTTTTGTTCTCAGCAAGTCATCTTTCGCACGAAATTGAGTCGTTCCGTTCTCGCAAGAACGCCATTCTCTCTCTTCCTCCTTCCCTCTCTCTTACTTACTGTGTACAAAACTGGTCCAGTAACTTCTTCCCCGAGATTGCCAATCGATCGACCATTTATAACATTGCGACTGAACGAAAAAGAGGAAATGTAAAGCGCAACGGTTTTACGACTTCCGTTATCCGAATTTTTGCGCGGAAAGTTTGCGCGCATTCATTTTATATAGATATATTGTTGTGATACTACGCAAGATTCTGAATGACTGCTGGGATTTCTTTGAAAGGACGCATTTCTCATATTAAAGTACGCTTGTTATCACGTTAATTTACGTTTACCTACGAAATTATTCGCGTAAATAAAAAAGCATCTATTTAAAATTGTAAAGCCTTGTCTTAATAGATAGCGGTAAATAACGTGCTGTATAAAATGGATTTTTCAAACAGAAAATTTTTACGAAACATTAAAACAAAGAGCGCAAACTTTTTTCTCTTATAACAATCTATACTCTCTTATAGTAATTTACAGTTTATACCACATCAACATTAGCGACGTCAAATTTCATTTTAATGCTACCATCAATTACAGAAGGAAACTTATATTGTATATTTTCTTCAATTCAAAACGATTATACCGCACTACATTACTTGTACAAAAAAGTGATAGATAAATAAAAAATAAGTGATTTTATCGATTTTTATATTATCATTAACGGATGGAAAACGATTTATGTATGCAGCGGGGCTAATAATATATGACTAATGATTAAGATCGGACCGCGCGTGTTTGATAATTGACCTTTACCTTCCCTTTGTCCAAGATCAAGACTAACTAATCTTAAGAAGATAGATATCTCTCCGATTATATGTTTGTAAAGAACGGTTTACGAATCCGAGAAAGAAAGAGAGAGAGAGAGAGAGAGAGAGAGAGAGAGAGAGAGAGAGAGAGAGAGAGAGAGAGAAAGCACTCGTGACGTGTTTATTTGCAAATGACAAAGATTCATCTCTGGAAGTATTAATCGTTCTACAAAGAATATCATAAATACCAAACACGCATTTCATTTCGATATATAGTTCTGATTCTTAGACTAAAGTATTCTGCGATTTATACAGGGTGTATGAAAAATTGCCCATTGGATCACATGTATTATTTAATCACTCAATAACTATAGTAAAGTTTGCAAAATGGTACATGACTTTTCAGTTCAGATTACTCCAATCTACCTTCACACTTCGGCTGTGTCAAAATTTTTCAGACACCCTGTATAATGTTGTGAATAATTATAAACTTAAACACTTTTTCTACTTTCTTTCCTTAACATTTACGGAAAACAGTTGATCATGTCAAAATATGAATTGAATATTAGGAAAGAAAAGTTTTAGTTGCATAATAAGAACTTTTGTATATAAACAGCTTTGTGTTATTTGACTGTACGTATTTATCTTACTTAATGTTACAACGCACGATTACTACGACTGTGAATATTTTGTCCCTCTCTACGTATAATTTCATAACATAAATTTTAGAAGAGAGAACAGTTTAAAGGTTTGAAACTTCATATATTTCCTTAGTTAAGGGATTCTTTTGATTTCAAATTTTTACTTATGAATATTTTTTTAAATATTTGATCTTAAAGAACATGAGTTTCTAAGTGTCACTATGCAATAAACTGAAAATCCCGTATGCAATACTTTAGTAATTATACGTAGGGAGTTACAATTTATAAACACAGTTGCTGTTCATTGACAATAACTCCGCGATTTCGTTAGCTTTATTCAGTAAAATAGCATTATTAAAAGTATTTTTGTACGAATTCTTAAACATTGTTTGCTTTACTCTATGCCGCGTTGCCCAAAACTTACAAGTTCAGTGATTGTTACTGATTTAGGAAAACAATTCGATTTGAGGAGTTGTGAGAAAATTCAACGAGAGAGTGCATCTATAATAAATAGGTCAGAATGTGTAATAAAGACGGAGCTTCTTTATCTCAAATTATAAACCGATTTAATTAAAAATGTGACGCTAGTCTTGTAAGAAAGTGCCTTGCAGTCTAAAATGTTTTTAAAATTTGTTATCAGCAGCCAGCAAAACCCCCATGTTTGAAATTTTAAATTATTAAACAGATATAAAAAATTTATGTTTTAAAACATACGAGCTGACACTTTAATTTATAAATGAATTTTGATTACTTTGACTTCCCATATCTCTTAAATCAATAATAGGCTCAACTTGAAAATTGTTTGTGATTGATGTCTTATTATAAGCTATCATTTGACACACAATTCAGTTCTAAAATTTCGGGCCAAAAACGGACTAAAAAAAACTTCCGAATTTTTTTTTAAACTTTTTCTAAATGGTTTTTATTTTTTCCTACTTTTTCAGTAAAATTTGTTTACGTTCCTGACAAAACAAAGACAATAATCTTTATTGGATTATTAATATATCTGTAGGTTTCAAAAGTATAGCTAACAATTAATGTATTTAAAAGAAACTCTAAATGAAAAAGAATTTAGATTCTGATTATCGATCAAGATATTTTCTATGAAAATACAAACGCGGCAAAAATTTACGTCGCGGACAGGCTTCGCGAGTTTCCTGCGGAAAGAGTTCAGGAGGTCGCAGCAAATTTCACCTAGTGGCCGCGATTCGTCGACAGCTGAGATGGAAAAGGCGCAAAAGAAAAGAAAAAAATAAGAGAAAAGGGAAATTGGATATAGAATCGGAGTAGTTGCTCCGTAAGAACATGCATCGTTGGCAAGGTCGCGTTGGAGGAATTACTAGTCGCAGACGCCGACAAAATATCTTCGCCGTTATCTCGCTTTGATCATACTAAAGAAAGTGCGGTTGCCGGTTTGCGCTAAACCTCGTTTTGCAAGGTGCGCTCCCCTGTTCACGTTCAGTTTCTGTCTTCGGAGTCACCTAGGAGTTTTCTGTGAAAACTGCGTTCAATTTGTGCAGCGATTGCCAATCGAATGCGGATCGATAATATACAAGCAGTTGAAAATAGTTTTAAGAAAGTTAAACGATTTCCAATTTCCTTATGTTATTATACAAAAAAATTTTTTTAACTTCTTGACATGAAGAAAACACACAACATTGTTGATAAAAATCAACATTACTTCTCTTATAAGATCGATAATTATTATAGTTCATCGGTTGAAGCTGAGTGCGCTTTTTTTCCGTATTGCAGTTATTCATTCACAATAGTTACGGAAGTTTATAACTGCAATAGAATTTATCGTGTCATTGATTATCGCGTAAAATTGTTAATCTCAACTTGATGTTCTTTAGACAAACCATCTTCAGATCCACCAGCGATGGCATATGTAGCTCTCCGAGAGATAATCGAGCGAGCAGCCGAAGAAGCTAAGAAATTGCCGGGATTAAGTGCGTCAGTGGATATCGGACATTCTCATGAACATTCTCCTATCGCGGAACACAGTTACGAGGATCTTCTCGCCACCGCGATATTTAATAAGGTAATTTCGATATTCTAGAATAGTTTTTTAAATACATTTTTATCACTTTTATTATTACATTATTTCTATTATATTTGTTATTACATTATTTATTTTTACATGTTATTTTACAGTTCTGAAATTATTTTGTTCCAAATTATATATAATTTTATCTTATTAAGGTAGTACTTTTGCGACAGTTCTATCCAAAAGTTGGAGTTTTCTTATTAAAAAGAAAGTTACAATACGTATTTATAATATTACATACAAACTTTGAAGTTTAATATATTAATATCTTATTGATAAAATATATCAACTCAATGTTCAATAATGATTCAAAAGTAAACGATCAATCATGTATTTTGGCTTACTGGAATAAAGTTTTGCGGATATATATAACCAGTGTTGCGCTTAGATAATTTGAAATAATCTAGATACAGATTAGATAAAACATACGTATGTATCTCAGATAAGATAAAGATAATCCGATTTGATCATATCTAGATAAAAGATGATTTAGTTGAGATTTTTACCTAGATAATTTTAAGATATTAAAGAAGTTGGGAAATTAAATAATATATCTCAAGAAAATCTATAGAAAATAAGCGTATATTTTGATATACATTATATTTAATATAATGTACATTTGAGTATAATAAGCATATTATAAGTATGTAATAAGTAAATTACATTTATTCTATATATAAGGTTAATGCCCAGATAACCAAGACTGAGTGATCATATTTTGCAAAGTCTGCAATAACACATTATGCCAGTACAATGTAGCCAGCATTCAAACNTAATCTGTTATTTCAACTAGTGTCGACAGAAAAACAGAAAAAAAAAAGAATATAAATATGTGTCATGCCGTGATGCAAATATTATTGCATCAATCAAGCAGAACTTGCTTAAAAAATGTAGCAGATTTGAAGCATAACGTGTTATTGTCATTTCATTCTTCATTTATTTCTATATTTTTGCTGTGTTGTTTTCTTTACGTATCGTGCCTACATAATTCACTCACAATGATGACACAGCTGAGTGGAATCTGCTGCAAAGTGCTGATTAAACCTGTGTGCATACTGCTGGCATACTGCTATTATTTGGCTATCGGGGTGTAAATATATTATAAGGTTTTAGTTTTTAAAAACAATAGTTTTTCAGATGTGCTATCGGATAAACGATTTTTTCGAGGTACAATTATTTGTTATCCTGTACTGAAAAGTCACATTCAGAGTGCGTACTCATTATCTTAGATAATTTACAAAAGATACTACTTTTTTTATCTGAGATACAGATAAAGATGTCATATATTTTAATTATTTAGATAAAGATAAAATAAAACAATTATCACATCTAGATGAACATCTAGATAATTTTATCTAGATAACGGAAAACACTGTATATAACCCTACCTACCGCGCCAAGTTTTTTTGCATTAAATATTTTTTATATTTTGAAAAAAGTAATATTTTTTTCTTTTGTTACATCTCTGTGTTCTAATAATAAATATAATCTTACCATACATAGTTATGTACTTAGGATTAGTTAATAATCAGAAAAAATGTTAAAGGGTAGTCTTATTATAGACACAATTATGTTATTGTATATTGTTTTTCTATAATTGTTATTCTATAATTGTTTTCTATTTTATATTGTCCTTCAAAATTAAAACAGGTTTTTAAAAAAAGAGAGTTTTGTAGTATCAAGAGGCACGATAGTGCCTCGCGCCAGGTTCACGCGCAACGAAGTAGCGCTCGAACTGCGTGAAGCCTATGTCACACTACGGATTAGGATTGAGATTGGATTGCAATTTGGCCAATCAGAGAGAAGATCACTAAACTTAGGATTGGTTTTCTTTTTTCTAATTGGTCAAATTTAAATCTAATCTCAATCCCAATCCGTAGTGTGACATAGGCTTGAGACGCACCGTGCCTATTAAGCCTGTTCTACATTGATCGCAAGCGCAAACGCAAGGAACAGGTCTGGTAGAATTGACTAATCGTATTGATCAAATCAGCCAATTGACCAGCGTGATTGGTCAATTCTACGAGATCTATACCTTGCGTTTGCGCTTGCGATCAATGTAGAATGGGCTTTACACGAAAAACTCATGCAATTAAATAGTGGAAAGATTTTCACGTGACAATATTTCAAGAACGACTAAACCGATCACTTTCGTTTTAGCCTCAATCGATTCAGAATAAAACATATAAAAACAGTATTCTCTTCTTTTTTTAGCCTGTGGTTTCAAAACAAAGATAATGGAAAAGAAACAAAATATGTGTAAAATTTAACTTTTAGAAACGTCATCATGTTCATCGTCGTGCGACCAAATTGTGTGCATGTTCGTATGCCTGCTGCCAGATGGTTACATACGAGCGCGTTGAACGAAGAAAAAGAAAGAAAGACAAGAAGTGTGAAAAAAGAGAGAAAGAAAGAATCCAGAGGCGCGGTAGTAGTCAGTGATGAAAGTTCTGGCAGGGTAGCACCAAGAGCATCGAGGTGGTGGGGGCACGCACACAAGCGCCGTCCGTGTGCGTGACGTCACGCTCGGCTGTTCGGTTCGTGAAACAGCGCAGACATACTATGTTCTGCCTCGCTCCCACCAAGCCCGCTACGCGAGCAAGACATTGAGGCCAGAAAGCAATGTTTTGTTGCGCGCTTGTAGCGTATGACAATATGACAACGCAAACTGCTTTTCCATNACTTACAATCTTGGAAAAAGTAGATAATATTATTGTTAAGGATGAGATGTTTAAATCTCAAGATGCATTTATTATTACATTTTTATTAATTCTTAGTAAAAGTTAACTGCAATAATTTTAAAGTTTTTAGATGATTGAAAAACATTTAATATATGTATATAAACTATATTATTAGTATTACTACTTTTTCTATATTTGTAATTTGTAAATCACGAAAAGAATCTACATTTTACACATGCACAATCCTAAAGTATTTAATAAAGTATTTTTATATAACATATCATATGAATATAATATATTAATTAATTGGATTTTGTATAATATGAAGTAAATATTTTGAGATTATATGTCTGAAAAATGTAGATTGTCTTGTTATAATTTACAAAACAAAAATATATAAAAAAAGAACATTAATAACTTTCAATATTCAAACAACTTTTGAATTCTTTCAGTTAACTCATATGTAATAATTTCAAAAAAAAATATATAATGCATCTTGAAATGTTTTACTATCATCAATAATATTACGTTCTTTTTTTCAAGACTGTAAATTTTGGAAAAAAATATAAATATATAAATATTGTACGTCTTTGAAAGAAAAATTGTGTGTAAAGCTTTGTGAGACATAAGTTAAATAAAAACATTGGTTTAATGTTATATGATATTTAATATAGGTTTTCAATCTCTTTTTTCACAAATATTCCATGGGATCTGGCATTGAGTTGCGTGGAAAAAAGATGGCCGTTGATCTTTAAAAATACTAACATCCCGTTATGAATTCAACTTTTTTCCATCTTTTTTCCACGCCACTCAATGCTAGATCCCATGGAATATTTGTGAATAAAGAAACAACATTTAAGGATATAAGTTCAAAAGAAGAAAAAATACAAACATCCCGTTAGATGAGTTCATTCTTGCTTTGAAATTCATCTTTCATTCTACGCATTTTACGTTTAATAATAAATATTACTCACAAATCTTTGGAGCACCAATGGGTTTTCCTTTGTCTCCTGTGCTGACGAGTATCTTTCTGCAAGATCTTGAGATTCAAGCACTAAGTAAGCTTAGTTTCACAACACCCTTGTATATCAGATACGTTGATGATATTGCGATGATGTCTCCGGCTGACCAATTCACCACTGTTCTTGATACTTTTAATTCTGTCCATCCGAGATTGCAACTTATTTTAGAAATTGGTAGTGGCGGTAGACTTAACTTTTTTTATTTAACTATAATAAAATCAAATAACATGTTGATTCATGATTGGTACCACACACACAGAGAAACCTACCTTTTCAGGTAGATATATCAATTACTATTCTAACCATCCTATAAGTCAGAAGAGGTCTATTGTCACGGGTCTGGTGGACAGAGTCTTTTTCCTTTCACATCCACAATTCCATAAAAAAAATTTCAAAATTATTTTTCAACTTTTTATGAACAACAATTACCCCATTAAATTTATCTTTGATACAATCAGCATCAGATTAAAACATAATTTTTTTAAGAACAACGATATTAAAAATTTCATTTTGGACACAAATTCCAATAAAAATTATAAGTGGCTCACCATTCCTTATATCAAAAACATAACCGAGAGAATGAATAACTGTTTACCTCATAACAATGATCCTAGGCTTGCTTTTACCGGGTTTAATAAATTGTCTAGATTGGTCAAAGTAATAAAAAGATCCTTTGCCTCCTTTGTCGAAGTTCAATGTGATTTATAGGATCAACTGTAAGGATTGTGATGCATCTTATGTTGTCTCTCAAACCCGCAGAATGTTGCAAACCAGAATACGTGAACATAAAAATTACATTAAAAGAAACACAACGCAAAATTCTGTTATTACTGAGCATAGAATCATATGTTCCCATGATTTCGACTGGGACAATATTGATATTCTGGACATGGAGCCATCATATTATAAGCGCCTTGTATCGGAAATGCTTCATATAAAAAGTCACAAAAATCCCTTGAATTTGCAAAGCAATACAGAATTGTTGGACATTAACTATTTAACGTTGATCGATAATTCGGATGTTTAACGTTGAGTTGTTTATGTGTATTTTTGGATAACAGTTCGCTCAGTCTCGTTTGGACCATGATTACGTTTAGTCATATTTCACGTGTTATGACAAAATTTTACATTCTTGACATCTTTATTTGACGTTTTACTTTTAATTTAATTTTTTAATTTTAATTTTAATTTTTCGAACATGTGTGCGTGACTGTTTTTTTTAAACATTACATTGAACAATTCGTACGTATATATAAATAATTTAACTTCATCAACTTATTGTATTAAAAATTTTATGTTTACTTTTTAATTTGTCTTATTATTAGATTTACATTGATAAAGACCGAATTCCCGGTCGAAACGTTTGTACAATTTCATTAATAAAAACTTTTGGATTTCAACATACATACAACAGTGTTTGCTGCTCCTATTGGCCTTCACATCTTACATTTTGAATCTATCTTGGATATTTGGAGCCTGGTTACTTTTTCGATTTTTAATAATGTTTAAATTACCAATTTGTCTTTCTGGTATTCTATATGTCAGAAATTCACATTTATAAATAATAATAATGTACATATTTAAATATNTAACTTTATTACTTATAATATTACAACATTTTTAGTTTGTTTAGCATTGTAGCACATTGTACATCTTCACCTATAAATACTAAATGTGTTAACGCCTAGTTTGTATGGCAATCNATGTCAGTCATATTTTTTATTAATAAATGTGTTTAAACTTTAGATGTCTGGCATTTTCTATGTCCGACATTTACATATAAAAATAATAAATGTGTTAAAATCTTAAAATGTCTGGAAATCTCTATATCCGACATACACATCTAAAAATAATAAATGTCTTTAAATCTTAGTGTGTCTGGCATTCTAAATATCCGATATTTACATCTACAAATAATTAATGTGTAAAATCTTAATACTATATGTCTGACATTCTAAATATCCGACATCCATATTTATAAACTTAACAGATGCGAAATAAAATGTGGTTGAATAGGGCTACAGGCAAAGATCCACGTTAAAAAACTTAACGTACTATTAGTAGCACCTCCTGGGTAGTGCGGAAGATCACTTCTTCATAATATTACCTATCATTATTGTGCAAAATATAAAACTTATATATTATATAATTGTTGCGAAATTATTTAATATTGTAAGATAAAAGATCTCTGTAGCAAACTTTATGTAATATTTTCGGTTCATTTTCTATGAGGAAATGCATGACATTTCATGAATTTCAAAAAATTACATCGTTGTCTATTGATTCCACAAATTGCGATGTCACCAACATGAAAATCTCGATGTGTGAGACGAGCGACAAACATTAAGCAATACGCGTCCACGTGTCTAAACACATCTAAATTTTTATTTTTGCAGGTCGATCGATGTACCGATCGATGTACCGATCTAATATGAGAATATATATTGGACAATTTGTGTAAAAAAGGAGATTGAAAACCTATATTAAATATCATATAACATTAAACCAATGTTTTTATTTAACTTATGTCTCACAAAGCTTT
>NW_018022048.1:0-1488 GCF_002006095.1 Pseudomyrmex gracilis
TACACGTATAATTTCCGCAAAACATCCTGCGAACGGCTCTTATGACCTAGTATATATTTATTATTCATTTAGTTTAATGACTTCAGAGCCCGAGAAAAAATTCTCTGTTTATCGTTAATTGTTTAAAAGAAAGTTGGCCGCTTGTAGAAAAGGTTAGCGAAGTCACAACGTATGTAAAAGGATCGGATATCGTAACAGTGGTAAGCCTTCCATTGGTGTCGTATCCTGTCTATGAGTTAGTGAGCGTCGTTCCGTTGCCTGTACATAATCATGGAATTGTGTATGCGTTTGTAGACATAGGACATAGTATAATCGGCGTAGGCAGAGAGGGAAAAACGTATTCGGAGATGTCCGAGGAGGAATTACATAAGTGTAAAAACGTTGGTAGACATTATTTTTGCGATAAAAATACGTTAGTGTACTACGTGAGTAATAATTCACCGTGTGAGGTGCGAATGTATCTACGAGAAGAGGTGGTGATGAGTGTGATTTGCGGTATATAGCAACGAACCAAACACTGTGGGTCGCGTTGCGAGATCCCTTGACGTGGCTGTACTCTACACATACTAAGGAGGAGGTCACGATACAGTGCGCGGGGGGCACAGAGCACGTGGCAACTATTAAGAGAACGGGACGAGTGACCTTGTCTGAAAATTGTAAAATGCTGACGCGCGAGATGTACATCAAAACAAGAGAGGGGTCACGCGGTACTGACGTAAAAGTATACTTACCTGAGTATAACTTGTCGGTACCGGAAATCGCACTCACACACAAAACTAGTTTCACACTCATAAAATTAAAAAACGTAGGAAATGGAGAAGAGTTAACAAGATTAAGTACACGAATTAGTAAGGTGATGGAAAACATGGATAACGCGCGGTCGGGAGAAGGCGTTCATCCTCACGTAATTTGTACTATTTCCGTTAGTGGTACGTTAATTGTAATAATAATCATTGTTGCATTAGTTGTTGCGGTTAAGTATATAAAAAAGAAAGCTGGTGTTACAACGCTTTTTAGTACTACAAATGTCGATCGAGTACGCACGGTGCTAGGACAACCTTAGTTTTAATAGTAGTTGTACGGTTAGTATACTAGTAAAGAAAACTTGCGTACAAGTTTTCTTTTCTCAACGGGGGAGGAATGTTGGGAAATCAAGTATAGTGAAGTAATAGTCGTGCTAGGAAATTTGTGAAGGAAGGTGTAATTAGTATAAGGTCGTGTTACGTCCTGGAGATTCCACGGTCCCCTTTTTTCCTGCGATGCGACGCGCCAGCGCATAGCAACCCTTTTTTTTCAATAAATAGTAATAAATAACTCCAACGGGTCTCCTATCGTTTGAAAACTCAAAACTCCAGACGATAGGAAAACAAACAAAAATTATATCGGCGCCGGGAAGATAAACTGGGCCCGGCAATTACCCCAAAAAACTTAGACAACTATTCGAACAGCTTTCCAAACAAACCCGGATATCTCCGGGTCATGAAAACG
>NW_018022048.1:7178-8628 GCF_002006095.1 Pseudomyrmex gracilis
CGTTCTAACCGCCGGAACTGGCGATACCGACAAAATCAAAAGTTGCGACGAGCGGCAGCGCTCGCGCAAAACGAAGCGGAGCCGACCAGGCCCATCGACGCCACCTCCCCTCCGACATTAGGAGACGATTCTGGCAGCAACAATAATTTAAAAAACCCCAGCGATGCACACATAAGTCATTCGCACTCACCGACACATTCGCGCTCACCCTCACCGACACATCCCTCACACACACACACAGGCACACATACACACGACGATTCGTGGTATGACGCTCCCAATTACTCGCCGATAACCCCCGATCCTCCTGCAGAAGATCCCGCGGATTTACAATCCGCGCCGACTCCTCCACCTCCCCCTCGCTCTCCTTCCCCTGAACAATCTACATCGAGAAACGAACCCGTAGATAATGAATCCTCCGACTCAACCCGCTCAACCACCCTTCCCCTCGATCCTAAATTTCAACATTTTATCCGATTAGCCTCAACCTATAAAAAAGCGAATCCAGAAAGAATCCCCTTCGTCCTTGACCCTCTGACTACAGATCCTTCTGAAATCTTCCGGGTGATAACCACCACTCCCGCCAGAAAGCTCGTTCCAGTAAAATTTCCCTACATAGATGACATCCGATTAGTTCCCGTCCACCATTTTTACACCATGTTCCCTCCAAGCTCCGCGAAAATCCAAGAAATTATAGAGATTGACCTCGAATAGTTTCCATGCCACGAACCGCCGTCTTAGACATGCTACTGACACAATTACAATTGTAAAACCCCGCCGGAGGCCCCTCACACACATATCGCGTCACAAATACATACATATATATATATATATTTTTCCCCTCTCTAGCCTCCGAGCGATGACCCTCTATTTGAATGTAAAATTCGCGACACCACACTCATACACAACCACACATCTCAATTTGTAAGCCTAACACCTAATTAAATGAATAAATTAATATCTATCATAATTTCTCCGNTTAATTAAAGCGACCTCTCATCATTCCACATCCTCAACTGATCGCACGGTCTCGTCCTTAGTCCGTGGAGTTAATTCTCCAGACTAGAAAAGAGACCAACGAGTGAGTGTTCGTAAGACAGTGTAAGATCGGCGTACGCCGTTGACCTGTCGACGAACGTAACCAAACTCGCTCGACTCCGTCGCAGCGGGATCGTCAGCCTGCTGTGCGGAGATAGAAAGAGAAACGACAGCTCTCTGTTACTCCACCATAGCCCGACCGTAACCGTGGGCCAGGACGTAACAGTCGCGTACGTGGAAATTAGGAAGTTAAAGCGTAAGATAATCACGTATGTTTGATTGAGACACAGTTAAGTGTATTGTAAGAAGAGAGTGTTGCTGGGTGATACTCTATTGACCACAGTACGATTCGACACCGCTCGATTCGACACAGATTTATTCGACACCAAATTATTCGACACCGTACGATTCG
>NW_018022048.1:9056-11873 GCF_002006095.1 Pseudomyrmex gracilis
TGGTGTCGAATCGTACGGTGTCGAATAATTTGGTGTCGAATAAATCTGTGTCCAATAATTTTGTGTCGAATCGATCGGTGTCGAATCGTACTGTGGTCAAACGGAACACGCCCAGTGTTGCTTGATCAGCAAGGACGGCAGATCCGTCTCCGAGAGCTGATCAAGCAAGGATGAGCGAGTTGCGCGACCAACTCGCGCAACGTTGTTTGTGATAAAACAAGGTGATGCTCTCAATTTGGTGATATAAGAAGTAATGTGACAGAGTTGAGAGCAGAAGTTTTGAGAGCTATCGCCGAGTCGTCGTACTTGTATTAAGAAGCTAAATCGTCAAATAAAGTTTATTAAACTGTTGAGCAAGGCGAAGTTACTTCTCCCCGAATCCAAACGGAAAGATCCTGTGAAAAGAATCCAGTACCGTCGTAGCGGTACAACAATATTATGTTTATACCTGCTCCATTCGAAACAGTGCACTTTGATAACTTCGTCGAGATTAGTCGGAAGTACTTGTGACTACTCGTAACTGTTTGTGTTATCAGAGTTACACGACTAACGGAAAAATATTGTACAATTGCGCCGATAGTGCCATGTCTACACATGTATATATTGTTGTCATCTTGTTGTTTACACGATAAAGACCATTGCACACAAATTGCCATAGCCGTAATGTAAGAAATGCCGTAACAATTGACTAATTACAATCGTTTAGTTAGAATGGCAGTTTCATGTTTCGTCTTTAATTTCGTGGGAACGGTTATTTTCCAAGAAGCAATCATTTGTAAAGCTCAAAATTGACTTAGCAATAAGCCTTTCCAAAAATTGATATTTTTGACTGGTCTTCCCGAGAAAGAATTTTTTAGTTAATTTAAGTTTGTGTTTTTAATAAACTTAAGTTAATTACCTACCCATATTTATATAATTGTTTTATTTAATTCCTTTATGATTTATCAACTTAAAAAGTACTTATTTGATACGATACAAGTAGATATCGTTATTTTTGATTTGATACTTTATAGATATCGATACTTTGATTTGAGTACTGTAATGAGTACTGGTAACAAAACTTTACTGGTATCGAATCAACTCTAATAGCGCCATCTTTAATTAACATCAGGTAAAAAGATATGGATACTAGCGTCATCTGTAGATACTAACGCCATTCACAAAATTGCTCATTCATATACGTAAAGATACCAAGTTCTATAAAGATCAAAGAAGACATTGTAGCTAATGTGCGACTTTACCTTGTTCTCAGCGTTCTATCATAAAAACGGTTAAAATTACGTAAATGAAGGTTATAACCTTTTTTATGAACACTTTAATTTCCTACACTTTTTGTTGGAAAAGATTTTTTATAATGTGATTAATTGCGGAGATGATCGTGAAAAACTCTCAGTATTTGTTCTCAGCATTCTACTATAAAAACGCTTAAAGTTATGTAAGTGAAGATTAAAACCTTTTTTGTGGAAAATTTAATTCCATACATTTTTTGTTTGAAAACATTTTCTATAATGTGAATAATTTCAGAGATACTCGTGAAAAACTTTTTTTTTTAAACATGTTTTCGCTCCTCATATCTCTAGTATCTTCAAAATGCCGCAATCCAAATTTGACAAACATGTTTCTTATGTAATAGTCTTTTATTATGTGCAGTGTCACTTCTGAACTTTGGGTAAATCATACTGTACAATATCTATAACAGTTTTTGTGGTAGATAGTAATTAATATGTACAGTTGAATATCTACATACAAGTGTTTTTGCATTCAATATTTTTTGTTTTAAAAGTTTTTGGTTGTGTTTTGATGTTTACATTGAATAAAAAGAAATAAAATAATACAATAAAGAGAAGACATAGTATTTGGACGCGTATACTTGGCACCTTTTTTTATCTTTTTTAAATTATTACATAAATTAGTCATACATTACAGTGTAATTGAGTATATAAATTAAAATAAAGTAGTCTTAGGTAATATTTTAGGAAAAATAAAATTATTATGTAAGTAATATTTTTTTAAGATATGTAAAGTTTTGTAACTCGAACAACAACAATAAATATACTTCTCTTTCTCTGTATTTGCTATATTACTAAAACTTCTTTCTTATTTCTAATTCCTGTCTTTTAATTGAATATTTGTACTTTCATTGAAAAAATATACTGATATACACACATATAGGGTGTTTGGTAATTGCCATTTTACCGCTCTTAGATAGGTAAAAAGGATTATTCTAAGACAAAAAGTCTTATACCACTTTAAAAGATTTGCAATAATTAACGACGTAGTAATTAATAAAAATCCGCTAATCAGCGTACATCCAGCGTAAAGACAGCCCAGTCTTTACTAGCACGCTGCCCGAACGCAGCCTGTATGCTGTTTATGTATACACTTGTTCTAATAGATTCTTGGTCACCGAAAACAAATCCGGCGACGAAATTGACTTAGCTCGTCAAATTTTCGAGAAATTTGAGATTACCTCTTCTTCAGGTAGATGATTGATCGAAGTAGAAGGACCTACCTATCTCTATTAATAAGCTACTCAAATTCATTCAACTCATATTCACACACGTACTCACACTATACTTCTGTCGTATAAAAACCGGTGACAAACATTTATACATTATTAAATACATATTTACAAATTAATAAGTATAATAATTATAAATATAAATGTGAAAAAAATAATTTAATAATATTGTTGCGCCCGTGAAAGCGGAGATTGGTGTCCAGGACGTAACAGTATTATTGCGCACATAGTTTTTTGCGAACGCTATCTTTATAATTGTCTAAGATAACACAGCCACACAAAAAAAAAAATTTCTT
>NW_018022048.1:12918-14371 GCF_002006095.1 Pseudomyrmex gracilis
TTCGAGCTCAGATTATGGTGTTTTTTGAGGTTATGGCGGAACCCCGACCCGATAGGGTTTAATGGACCTCGGATTCGGATTCAGCGACCCCAAAAACATATAATAAACATGGTCTGATCCCCAGGCCAAAGAAATTTTTTTTTTTGTGTGGCTGTGTAATCTTTCTTTTCTTTTTTTGTACTACATAAGATTCTCGCATGTGCTTAACTTTAGTAAAGATTTCGATTAAATTATGCTGTACTATCTCAATATTAACATTTGAATTTTTTATTAAAGAATTCTTTTCTTCGCACCACCATGTGAGAATCTTAATAGCTAGTATACGCACTATAATTTTGTAAATAGTTTTATAAAATTAATTTTTTAAGAATTAAAATTTCAATTCAAAAAACACTCACTTGTAAGAATTTTTACAAGTAGAATTTGTTACATGTGTATATATATATATATACACGCACAATTTCCGCACAAACATCCTGCGAATGGTTCGTAAGGCCTTATATATTGGTTTAAATATTTTTATGTTCCATACAGTCATGTCATCTCATATCAATATTATAATTTTCTAAAAACTGTAACATTCTTTAAGAATATACTTTAAGAATATTTCGCCTATATGCTTTAGTTTTTAACAATTTATTAATAACGCTCGTAATTTGTCTTATGCAAACTGGAAATTCATTACTCTGTAGACTGTTTTCACACTCTGTACAAAATCAAGTTGTTTCAAAATAGACCTAATAACGTGATCTCGATTATCTAAAGAAACCGCGTTTAATAAATCGTCCGAAACATTATTTTCTGAAATTAATTCTAAAGCTTCATCATAATCTTTCCAAGTTGAATTATCAGTATTGTTTACATATTTGTCTAATGAAAATAACAAATTATTATCGTCTGATATTTTGCAATTACCGTGTCTTATTGAAACAGATTTCATATTGTTGATTAACAAAGTTAAAAAAGATTCCTCAAATTGTTTGGGTGTCGGATTAACGTTGCGTACTGCGTGACTTCGAATTTGCCCAAAAATATTTTCTAATGGATCTTGACTGCAATTACGCATATTTAATGACCGAAATTCATATTTATCGCGAAGAACTTTCCATAGTTTTCGAAAACCGTCTACTGCAAGTAACCAGTTTACTAAAGATGGTACCGATTTTACAACATTACACGACACTTTATCTACAAACGACATTTTACGTAACATATCACACGCACTCACCCAAAACGCATGGTGTTCGCTAGTCTCCGTAACTGGACATCGCAGTTCATTATTATTGTGTCTTTTATCGTCTCCATTTACTGAATCAAATAATTGATTAAAAACATACATTGCTTCCATTGTTGCAAGTCCTTCTTCTTCGTCGATATTTATATTGTTACGTCCTGGCTCACGGTTACGGTCGGGCTATGGTGGAGTAACAGAGAGCTGTCGTTCTCTGTCTAT
>NW_018022048.1:14946-17139 GCF_002006095.1 Pseudomyrmex gracilis
ACTGGAACGAGCTTTCTAGCTGGAGTGGTGGTTATCAGGCGGAAGATTTCGGAAGGATCTGTTGTTAGAGGGTCGATTATAAACGGGATTCTTTCCGGATTCGCTTTTTTATAGGTGGAGGCTAATTGGAGATAATGTTGAAATTTAGGATCGAGCGGAGTAGTAGTTGAGCGGGTTGAGTCGGAGGATTTGTCGTCTGCGGGTTCATCTCTGGATGTAGATGGTTCAGGGGAAGGAGAGCGAGGGGGAGGTGGAGGAGTCGGCGCGGATTGTAGATCCGCGGGATTTTCTGCGAGAGGATCGGGGGTTACAGGCGAATAGGAGGGAGTTTCATACCACGAATCGTCGTGTGTATGTGTGTCTGTGTGTGTGTGTTCCGAATGTGTCGGTGAGTGTGAGTGCGAATGTGTCGGTGAGTGTGAGTGCGAATGTGTATATCGGTGGGGTTTCTTATTTTATTGTTGCTGCCGGAATCGTCTCTTAATGTCGGAGGGGAGGTGGCGTCAATGGGCCTGGTCGGCTCCGCTTCGTTTTGCGCGAGTTCTGCCGCTCGTCGCAACTTTTGCCTTTGCCGGTGCCGCCGGTGCCGGCGGTTGGAACGCGAACGGCGGGGTTCCACTTAAACGGAAGGTTCTCTTAGCAAGTTATCATTTGTAGTGAAAATTGTGAACAAGGTTAACATTCGGAACTGATTTCTCATTCTGCCGACATCGTGCTCGATCAAAGAAGAGTTGTCACAAAAAAAGGAAAGGGGGAAAGGGCTAATTCTCTCTTTTTCTGCCGGTTGCTATTCACGACTTAGAGTCGCGAACTGCCCTCCCGGCGTGGGTGAGGAATTAGCTTCTCGACCGGTTGCTATTCACGACTTATAGTCGCAAACTGCTCTCCCGGCAAGGGTGAGAAATTGACTTCTTAACCGGTTGCTATTTACGACTTAGAGTTGCGAACTGCCCTCCCGGCGAGGGTGGTCAAGTGAGGAATTGATTGCGGAGAAACAACAAAAAACAATAATATACTCTCGCGATGCTTTTAGGCAGTTATGCGTCTCTGAGGTTCCGAGTATTAACCTCGAGTTGGATTTTTAACTAGTGGAACTCCCGATTAATATTTGTGGGTGGACTTACTACTTGCTGTTTCTTGTTGATTCTCGGTTAAGGCCGGTGCGGCAGTGTAATGGCTCGGAGTTGCAGGTCGCTGGTGTTGATGCCTCTGTGAGCTCGCTCTCCGCACTCACTCACTTATTCACTCACTGATCTGCAGCTCTTTTCGGATACGAGGCGCGGTTCTTTCTGAGTTTTTCGATTCCGAGAGCCCTGGCTTATATACATTTTTGAGTAAGCAAGGGCTCTTCCAATCGGGAACTCGGTTGAGCTTTGCTGGTTCTTATTTGTTAATTAGTCGGTCGGGCGACTTGCGAGATCGCCAATCGGCGACGATCTCTCGCTTCGGTCGCCTCGTCCGATTTTTCGGGGAAGGAAAAGGGGAGAGTGTTGTCTTTTCGACCGCGCCGCATAAACCCCTTGTTGTTTGTTTGTAATAAAAATGTCGGAGTTTATAATTGCGCCGGCCGCTCTAATTTTTATGACCGGCGTTTTCATGACCCGGAGATATCCGGGTTTGTTTGGAAAGCTGCTCGAATAGTTATCTAAAATTTCGTGTTATTGCTAGGCGCAGTTTATCTTTCCGGGCGCCGATATAGTTTTCGTTTGTTCTCTTATCGTCTGGAGTTGTAAGTTTACAAACGATAGGAGACCCGTTTGAATTATTTATTATTATTGACCAAAAAAAAGGGTTGCTATGCGCTGGCGCGTCGCATCGCAGGAAAAAAGGGGACCGTGGAATCTCCAGGACGTAACAATATCTTCATTGTTAATTGATACAGTGAATGTAACATCTAGAAATAATTTTATTATGTTTTTATTAAAATTTTGTTAAACTACTTTCTTTGTACTAATAAAAATACTCACCTTTTGTTCGTACAAACGTTTCTATAACGCTAGCCATACGTTCACTTAGCACTTGCACTGCGTGCTTTACTCGCATCTTCTTGATTTTCTCTTCTATTATATGCTCTTGTTATATAAAGATTTGACGCTCGTGAAATAGGTAACAGAAATATATAAGGCCGATACGAGCATTCGCAGGATGTTTGTGCGGGAACTAAGCGTGTACATATATATATATATATATATA
>NW_018022048.1:18134-19907 GCF_002006095.1 Pseudomyrmex gracilis
GGGTATCCGGGGTTTTTCATATGTGAGATGCAAATCTAGCATCCCGTATGATTTTAAGAATTGAGATTTCAATTCAAAAAATACTTGTAAAAAATATACAAGTATAATTTGTTACATGTATATATATATATATATATATATGTACACGCTTAGTTCCCGCCCAAACATCCTGCGAATGCTCGTATCGGCCTTATATATTTCTGTTCTCTTGTTATATGTTTCAAATGTGGGCAAATAATATTTACATTTTTTCCAGAAGCCACGCATATTTGATTATGTCCCAACTTGCAATTCTTTCTGGAATATTATTCTGCACACGCATGGCTAAATCTTTTGTCAACAAATTATTTCTAATGCCCTTGATAAGATGCGATGGGTCATATAATGGAATAATCTCTGCGTTGCGTACTTCAAAAGTTTGTTATATAACAATAAATAAACATAAAAACAATTGAATCAAAATTTACATTTTCTTTACAAACTTTTTAAAAATATACTTACTCTGTACTCTGTTCTCTTTATTTCGTTTTATATTTGAACGTTGTATTAATTCCTTTATTGCTGCCACGTTCGTTGTTCCTTGATCACAGACACTTGCGACAATGTGAAAGCCTGCTTCTTGTATTTTTTCTATATGTTCTTTTACACACCACATTAATTGCGCAACATTAGTAACTTGATTACAAAAATTAAAAGATATAGGTAGTTTCCAACCTGAATTTAATCCTTTTATCATAAAAACTAAAACATGATCCGCGATTTTTTGCGTTCGGTTATTGCTCCAATTCTCAAACCCACATATAATATCCTTTCGAATATCATAAGTAAGTTTGGGTTGTATTGATATCTCGTCCCAAATAAGAATACATACTTTCTCTTTCATTGACATGTTTGGAGCTAGACTTTCCAAATGTCTCAAGATGAAAGAGTTTAATCCCGGGAACAAAAGTATCTTGTGCAAAACCGACTGCAAAGTTTGTATACTAGGCATTTGTTTAAAAATTGAACGTAACGAAGTATAAGCATGCTTCTCCATTGTCTTGTACATTGTTAACGCAAATGCCTTCTGCTTCGCATTGTAACGTTGTCCCTGTATAATACAAAACATTAACTTCCAAAATATTTTTCTTTTCACATGCACATGCAATAAGAAATAAAAAAAGATATTTTTTAATAAATAAAATAAATATTAATAATTATAAAGCACAAACAATACATAAATACATATTTGTATATATATATGTATTGTGACGTGGTAGTCGCGCCGCTCCTCCTTCGCCACAAAAAGCTCTCATGATTGCGGGAGTCCGGGGGTGCGAACTGTCTGGGAAGCGCCAAGATCCTCCAGGGCTTGCTTGCGTGCGTTAGATTTAGTTGCTTCTTTGTATTATTTTTTTGTATGCTCTTGGCGCCTTACCACACCGAGAACACACTACTGGAGGAGATATCTGGAGCCGTCGATTGTGGATAAAGGCGAGAGAAAACGAGAGAGAAGGGTGTGCGTGGAGTCGCGGCTAGGCACTCGCACGACGACCAGAGGAGTGAGTCTCCGGGAATAAGCGGCGAGAGAAATGACAGCGAGAAGGACAGCGAACCTTGGCGCTGGGAAACCGAGGAAGCGAGGCGAACACCCGGCGATGGAGACAGCTTTGACCTTCTGTTCACATCGGAAAAGCCTGCTGCACACCTCCGCTGCTAACTTGCACCTCCTACCCTGCTGCGCTACTGCATGCTGCATCTCTATTACATTTGCGAAATTCAGCGCTTGGAAAT
>NW_018022048.1:20320-32562 GCF_002006095.1 Pseudomyrmex gracilis
TAAGTGCGTGTCGCGTAACTACTCTATTGAGTAGTACAAGCCCTGGAGTACCAGTAAAGCGCCAAGCAGCAATTTTCGTTCTTTCGTTGTGTTTCGCGTATACTAGTGTTTGTCTAGTGTATCGTTTCGCGACCGTCATACTCTGTACCGGGTATCGTACCGATCATCGTATTGAATACCGTATCGAGTATCGTTTTCTGAAATTAACGCTATTGTAACGTGTCACATCCTGTATACTAATTACTGCTTACTTTTTACCTGCTGCTGTATTAATCTTTTACGCTACTCTATCGTACCGCTATTACTTTCTCTACGGCATTTTGGTGTGGATTTCCCGAGTGATTTGCCAAGAGCGAGGGGTGAGCGATTCGGAAGAGCTATACTAAGAGAATTTTGTACCGTTATCGTATCGAATCAAAGAGATCTATCGTACCGTACTAGGGGATCTCTCGGATCGAGGAGCGCCTAGCTCTCGTTCCGGGGAACAAGCTCTTCCGACTTCGTGAGCGCTTTGCTCAGGTGTGCTCATTGGCACGTGCATGCCGCGTTATATTTGATTGCTTAAGTACACTGTGACCGGGGACGGGAATTCGGCGAGAGCTTTGCACCGTGCCTGGCGTAAGCCTGACCAGCCCCTGCGAAATCAAGTAAGTCCCGCGGCGTAGATATTACACCTAGCGGCCCGCCTAGGGGTACGTGCACGATTTGGCTAGAGTAATTAATTTCGCCATTTCCAGCTTCAGGAAGACTTTGAGTAACCCGCTTGTTTCCCTGTCTATTATACCGCCTAGTAGTGTATAGCGTATGTGAAGTCAGCGCGACGGCGTAGCGTCCTCGATATCACGAGTCGATATACAAATTTGGTCCTGCGATAGATCACGCGTCTGTAGAAAGTGCCTTGTTAATCGTCCCTGTACTTTCCTAGTTCCTTTTATTTTACATTCTTTTGTAATTACTGCCGCCGCGACAAAGCGATTTTGCCGTATCCTATCGGTGAACTTTATTTTGTATTTTTTTGTTATTTTTGCTAAGTTGTCCTTTATTCCGCGGCGTCATAATAAATTATTTCTTTCTTTCTGTCTATCTGCAGTGTGGTTGATTACGATCCTAATTCGAGATTCGTTCGGGACAGCTCTGTTTATTTATCATCCGACCCACCCCCTCTCCGTTTCAAATAGAGCTAGTCGGCCCATTGTGTCGAGCGACGCACATTTTGACGCGAGTACGCGTCTGGCGCCCAAAATTAGATCCAAGGATCCGTCGGCTCGGTACAGTGGTTGCTCGGTTTAACACCCTTTTCTTTCCTGCTGATCTAGACGTTTCCTATCTCGGGGACTTCCGTCCGTGTCCCGAGTTCGTACTTCCGTTTCGGGCGGAACGACGCGGGAATTTCGTAAGATCAGAGAAAAAACGTCACAGTATATACATGCATACATACATATAATGTACATTTTATATAGTGTACATTATTGTTCCAAACCAATTGTAACCAAGCTCTATACTCTATATTATATTTTTTTTGAATTTAATAAACAAATTTTTTGTATCTTACCTAAATAAAGCGATGCATATTTTTTCATTCAAAATAGTATTTAAATTGTAAACCCTTGTTAAAAATCACAGGCAAAATATAACACACAAGTAAATCATAATTATTTTTTTATACCCAAAAATCAATGAGATAGTTTTAAAAGCAAATAAAAAGAATTATTTTTATAGAAGCCAAAAATTAGCAAGCATAAAAAGAAATTGTCACTCTCCAAGCCAAACTTGAACATTCCAAAATTAATTATAAATGCACTTACGCGTTCCATTATATTTCTGTTCATACATTGAAGAACCATACAATTGTCTACTGTTTTTTTTTTGTCTTTTACATCAATATCTTGTCTGTTTGCAGACATAGCCGTACTGTTAGACAGTACTGATCCTAATGCCAGTGTAGGAATAGTAAAATCCTTAAAAAGTTTTAATGAAAAATATTTCTGAACATTGCCTTACATATAATCTTAAAACACTATTATTACATCAGAACATTTCTCTCTCTCTCTCGTTCTCTCTCTCTCTCTCTCTCACTTTCTTTCTTTCTCTCTCTCTCTCTTTCTAAGATAATATTTCACTATAAGTATTTCTTAAAATAAGATTATTACATATAATGTTAATAATAAGTTGCTTTTTCTTCATATTTATAAATTTCCCTGTATTTTTTTTCTTAATTTTGTTTAAAGAATTATTGATTAATTTATTAACATATGCATTGATATAAAACATTTCCATAAGTTAATTAAAATAAAACTAAAATATTATTATTATTAGAAATATTGATAAAATAAATTGTATTATTTTATAACTTTTGACTTAAAAACAATTGTTTTTAAATATATAAAATATATAAAAATCTAAATATTATATTACAGTTTAAAATGTTTATATTAGTCTATAGTTTTGTTTATAAACATTATTAAAATAAGTATATGTCATCAATTGTAGGTGACAAGCAGAAATTTCTACATATATTATATATATATTGTAAACAGAGTTTGAATAAAACGGTTTGTACCCCACTCTCTAGACAGGTGATAACGGCAGGTAGAAATAAACAGATATAGACAGGGAACAACAGAGTCTCAGTTGAGTCGTTTCGGCGTATACATGTACCGTGTTTTCACAAAATATACTTGATCACTCAGCATTAGTATAACGAAAAACTTATATTTTCATACGACCGTTCTATCGTCCCGTTTCCGCCTGTTTTATCCTACAAATTATTATCAGAAGTGGGATTCGAGAAAAATTATAGTATATACGTGTTCAAAAAAAAAAAAAGAAAAAAAAATGGCTAAAGAAGGTACGTGTCCCGTTGGCAATTTTGCTTGGGCGGTGGTAAGACGGCGTGCGTTAGCGCGGTGTCTTTGGAATCGTCGGGGAGTAGTCGTGCTGCGAGTGCATTCGGCGGGCCGGACTGTGTGTCCGAGTGTTCTGACCGCGTGTTTGAAATTCTGCGGCCGGCTGTTGCGTCGATTAGTTATCATTGATTTGAATTTATTGTCGTGTTCCAACGGACTTGTTTGTGTCGACGGGCAAGGTCGCGTGCGATAGAAAAGTATATTTGTGCCGACGAGCAGGGTAAACAGGTGTGAGTGTTGACATTTGTGAGTCAAGGATGACGAGCAGAGAACCGAACAATTACACAGTAACTGAGCTGAAAAGTTTTCTGCGTGCGCGGAGTCTGCCGACGACCGGATCGAAGTTTCAGCTTATCGCTCGCATAGATAAGTGTGCTCCCGATATATGGGAAGTGATAGAGCGAGAATGTGACGCGATGCGGAGTGAAGGAGCTGGAGGTGATAGTAGCGCCGAGATGGATGACCGTGAGGAGACTGCGCGGCGGGAAACGCGAGAAGACGAGCTGCTGCGCCGCGAGCAAGACATATTAAAAAGAGAATTACGAGTTGAGAGAGAAGCGCGATCGACCGAGAGAAACGCATCGGAAGCTACCAATGGCAGCAGTGAGCGCGGTGCAACGATTAACGTGAAATCGATTGGCGGATTGCTCGCGGAATATAGCGGTGAAGACCGAGATTTTTGGAGATGGGAGCAACAGCTCAAGATGCTTCAGGCCACCTATAGTCTCGATGACGGGACGACAAGAGTCCTAATAAGCTCTAAATTATGAGGTAGAGCGTTGGAGTGGCTGCATTCGAGACCGGAGCACGTCACAATGAGTGTAAATGAGCTGATAGAACGAATGAAAGCGACGTTCGATCATCGCCCTTCGCGGTTGGCGTTGCGCAGAGCATTTGAGGCTCGCGTATGGCGCCACGATGAGCCTTTTAGCATGTACTGCCATGACAAGGTGATTTTGGGCAATCGAGTACCGGTGGCTGACGAGGAGATGGTCGACTATATGCTTGATGGAGTTCCGGACAATCGGTTAAAAAACAGGCAAGGATACAGCGATTCTAGTCTGTTTCCGAGATTCTGGAAGCATTTGAAAATGTAACGTTGAAGTCAAACGCGGAAGCAAATTACTATAAAAAAGAGAAGAGGCCAGCAAGAGTGGGACTAGGTAAAGGAGATCACAGAGATGAGAAAGACTCGAAGAGAGCGACGGGCGCGGGGAAGAAATGTTTCAACTGCCAGGAGAGTGGACATTTCGCGAGACAGTGTCCTAAACCAAGAAGAGTCAGCGGGTCCGGGGACGGTCGAGGCGAAGAGGAGGCGCGACGGGAGGCTTTGTCGGCTGTTACCACCACTCATTCGATTGAGTCTGTGTCGATCGTGGCCCCGTACATTCTGCCGATAGGGTTCTCGATAGGTATAAAGCAAGAGCGCGAATGTGAGTGCAATGTGAGAGGATCCGCTGCGAGAAATCCTTGAGAGCGCGTTACCGATGGAGCGTGACCTTGCGTCTGTTCGAGAGACTGCTGCCGAAAACATTGTGAACTCGCAGAAAAAGAACGAACAATATTATAACTGAAAGCGAAAACCCGCTCAGAATTACCGCGTTGGTGATAACGTAATGATACGGAACGTTGACACTAGCGTAGGTGTAAACAAAAAACTAATTCCACGTTTTAAAGGGCCGTATGAAGTAAAGAAAGTGTTAGGAAACGACCGCTACGCAGTGAGCGACGTGGAGAATTTTCAGGTGACCCGGAACGGTGTTGTTGCGGCGGACCAAATAAGACCGTATGTCGACAAAGGTCTGCGTAATAGACCGACTATCGAAAAAGACAAAAAAAAATTATGTGCTCATTTAGTATATCTATTGAAAATTTTATTTGGTTGTCGTATTTATTAAAAGTGGCTTATTAGATTCAAGACGAGCGACATGACGCGATTTGACTAAATGTAAATGTTAAGAACCATGCGATTTACAATTAAATGAAAACATTCCGCCGGGACGGCGAAACGTCAGAATGACCGAATTGTAAGTGACAAGCAGAAATTTTTACATATATATATATATTGTAAACAGGATTTGAATAAAACAGTTTGTACCCCACTCTCTAGACAGGTGATAACGGCAGGTAGAAATAAACAGATATAGACAGGGAACAACAGAGTCTCGGTTGAGTCGTCTCGGCGTATACATGTACCGTGTTTTCACAAAATATACTTGATCACTCAGCATTATCACAACGAAAGACTTATATTTTCATACGACCGTTTTATCGTCCCGTTTCCGCCTGTTTTATTCTACACAATAAGTCATTAGTTTTCTTAATTTATATTAACTTTATTTATTTTAAATTTATTAGTCAATAAGAGAGATAAAACAATTTTAAATATCTTGTAAAAAATTTGCCATAAAAGATAAGAGTTACCATAATATATATAGTTTCTGTGTCAGAAATAGGTAATGTAAATTATTGTGATAGAATGAGAAATTATTAAATTATTGTGATTTCCGGTTCTTGTAGTTATATCAAATTAGAAATTTTTAAAACGGCCGTATAAGAACTAATGCAGTGTTTTGCAGTAATAAAATTTTTTATTACAGAGCTGTCAAAACGTTTTAACTTTTATTGATGTCTTTTTCAGTTGAATAATGATATAATAACAAATCAAAGATTTTTGCGAACAAAGCGCAGTTTCATTGTAGTAAGAGTTGAAACAATATAAAAATGTTCCAAAGTAATAAGTATTTAAGTCAGTTGATAAACGAACAAATGTGTTATTCTGGTATGAAGTTTGGTACAGAACTATACATCTATACCGACTGACTTAAATTTTTTTAACTTCGGACAATTTTTATATCGTTTCAATTCTTATTACAATGTAACTGTGCTTTTTTTCAAAAAAAAACATTCATTTTTTAATATATCATTATTCAACTAAAGAGAACTTCAATAAAAATTGTTTTGACAGCTAACTCTGCACAAAAAACTTTTATCACTGCAAAACACTGCATTGGTTCTTAAACGACTGCTTTCACAATTTCCAATTTAATTTAAATTGTTTCTAAACAAAATAATATAATAAAATTCAAACTCAAACCTCTGGTTTACTCTTCAGATTTTGCCGTATCACTTCAGAGAAAATCCTTTGTGAATCCGTCATATGAGTGGGTAAATTGTCCCACATGTTTCCTTGACTCAATTTCTTTATTTTCTTGCTTTTAGATCGAATATGTTTCTTCTTTTTCCTCAAGAGTGTTTTCAAATTTTTAATAGTTTTCTTGAAATTGTGAGACGATTGCGTTGAAATTTTGCTTGATCCAACCGTTGTATATTGAGAATCAGATGATAAGGTAGAATTTGCACTAATAATGTTGGCAACATTTTGTATATATTATTGTTAATATTACTATTGTCTACATTGTCATTATTATTCTTTACATATAAATGTGGGATACTATTATCTATATTTAAATCATTAATAACTTCTTTATTTTGAGGAACATCATTTTCTACATCATTAGTCTCAATTATATTAGCATTAATAACGGGGTCTCTAGGTTCCTCATCATTATTTGGTAAATATAATACCGGTATTGCACTATCTTTCAAAACGCGTCTTTGTGTATAAATGCAAATCATATCGCTCAAAAAATGTAAAGTGCAAATTTTTAACTTATTAACTGTTTCTCTTGGTGCATCTGTAACATACATAAATAAAAAAGATTATATTACGATCTTATATATTTTTGTTTATGTTACAATAAATGTGTTAATTTTAGTAAATATATACATTTGCTAGTCAATGTATGCACTTCTTAATTTGATAAAACTAGATATTTGAAGTAAAAGTATATATTTGAAGAAATTATATTTACAAGTATAAAATTTTTAACTCTTAATAATAAATTTATATATTTTTACGTCTGATTGTAAAAGGCCAATATAGGATAATATAAATATGGCCAATAAGGAATGCAAGAACAATTCAAGATTATGTCAGTGCAAAACATAATGCAATACATAAAATTGCATGTATGTGAAAAAAAAACTTTTATATAATTTAAAAAGCATTACATAATTTAAACTTTACAATTAGTATAACTAGGATTATTTATTTTCATAAAAATATTATTGCATTTTTCTAAACGCCGTTATTTATTTTGAAAGATTTATATTTTGTAGTTAGAATCCACCCGTAAAATTGTCAAGATAGTACTAAAAACAGATCAATACGAGTTATACGAGTTGTTGGTGTATAGAAATCTTTTATTCACAAATTTCTCTAAACGTTTCGGTATCTGGATTAAACCATCATCAGTGGACAATGTTAATTAACAAAAAAATAATAAACTAATAAACTAAAACGGAATAACTATTACAGCTTTTCATAATAAATGTTACATACTGATGTGCAACCTTTTAGTTTAATAATTTCTTTTGAATTAACAATGTCCACTGCTGATGGTTCAATCCAGGAACTGAAACGTTTAGACTTTTATGAATAAAAGATTTGTATACACCAAAATAAAGAAAAGAATTTATAAAACGTAAAGAATTTATAAAAATAAAAGTATATTTTCTTATCAATCAGATCTATTCTTCTTATAGCTCTTAGCCAGTTTTCTCGGCGTATTTTATCTTTTGGAAATAGATGCATCGGAATTTCCTTATTAGATGTGCAATTAGGCACACATTTCAGTACCATGTTTCCCTGAAATACTTAAATCTAATTTAATGAAATACTTGATAAAAATAACTATTCTAATAATAATATAATAATCCCACACACACTACTAATATTGTATGTGAATTTTTAATACTTAATACTATAAATATTAATAGATAAATCATCTAAATGATATAATATAAGAAACTAATATATATACTATATAATAAATTAGTATAACAGTTTTTTGAAAGCAATATTAGTCACGAACGACGACAATATCACTTAATACAATCACTGATAATAAATAGAAATCATCACAACATAACACAAATTTGATAATATTATTGCACTATGTAACACAATATTGCACAATACACAGCGATGCACAATAAAATTACAAAAATGTTACAGAACGTAACAGAATTTTATTTTGTAGCACAACATTTAACGGTTAGAGCAGTCGTCAGATGCAACTTGTAGGTAAGGAGAAAAGAGAGAAAAAGAGGGGGACCGACTGTGCTGCCACCTGGGCCATGGACCACTGAACTGATCTTCGGGAACCAAAAATTACGGCGAGGTTGAACCCCCTGATTCTTTGTCTAGCGCGAACCGAGCACTGTTAAGGTCGCGGTCCGACGGATACTAGTTTCGACACAATTCACACTCTAGACTTCCGATATTTGATAAAATACATATATAAAGCATTCGATATTCCCTAGTCACACGTTTTATAGAAATCGAAAGGAACAGATACTGCAGCAAAATACGATACAGTGAAATACAAACAGAACTAAAGAGACAAAAATGAAAACATTACACGCACGAATAACGAACTATATTACACCCAAATTGATGTGACCGCGCTACGACGAGAGAGCAGCAAATATACGAGATTTTCGGCAACAATTATAATAATACTTTTTCAAATATACAGAGTAATTGAAACGCAGATATACCGCGCGGCATCGAGCTGACGATTTGTTGAAAACTACTGTGTACATTTATTTATTGCACAACATCCTGCACTGGCTCTATATTGCCGTTATTTTAAATCAACTGACGATTTACGTGCAGATTCGATCGACGACCGTAGATATGCAAAATATGCGAGAGAGAGTCAGCGAGCAGTCACTTACGTAAGTCGGCACTCTCCTTGCAGATTTTCCGTGATCTCGGAAAGCGACAGCTTCTGAATCTCGTCCGGTTCCCCCAAGGACGTTTTTCGTTCCTCCTCGGTTGTCCTAGGCACTCACCACACGCTAGTATTTCGGCACTTCGGGAGGCGAGGAACTCACGCCGTTCGCGGCACACACAACAATGAATTTGGCTCCTTCGGCAATTGCTTTTCTCGCCGTGCGTTGTTCTTCGCGCTGTCTAATGAGCCAATCATCTTCTTTTCTTTGCGGCGCTATGATTGACAGCGGCCACATGCGTTTCGGCAGCGTGTCGATTTGGGCTCTTTTCTGGCCGCATCCGGCCTGCTCTGCGTCAATTTTCCGTGGAGATAGGCTTCCTTCGGTTTATTTTTTCACCTCACGGGACCAAAAACTCCATAGAGAATCGCTCCGGTTTTTGCAAAGTCGGAATGCTAGCGTCTACCGTTTTTCTAATCCGCCGCCAACACTCTCGCCGAGCGCCCTACTCCTATGAGACCCTTACGCCCCTGTATCGCTGTCCGTCTCTATCGTCTCTCTTTGTTGCTCCTCTTCGTTTGACGCCACGTGTCGTGAGCTACGCATTCTCTCTCTCCACACTGAAATAAATTACCAAATAACCGCCAAGCGGTTCGCACGGCAAAATCACAGTTGAGACGCGCTCAAACGCCAAAAATAATCTAAAAAAAATAACGCAAATAAAAATTAATACAAATTACAACACCTCAATCATGGATAATAAGCGGTATAGGCGTCATGCGCCTTTGCCAATATACGCGTGTTTGCTTGTCGCGCGCATCGTAACGAACTGCTCTCCCTTAAATCGTAGAAGACGCAAGCCCATCACCTTCCGTGCCGGCCGGAATTATTTCCTTGTGACGGACACGAAAAGTGTCACGTCACAATATATATAATAATTTTATATATATATATATATACATCAAATATATATATTATATATATTGTATATATATATTTTTATAATAATATATATATTATTATATATATATATTAGGACTTGGAATTAATTTGTAGCGTTGTTTTAATGAAAAAAAAGTATTTATTTTAAATGAAAATCAAAAAATACATTAATTAAAGTATTGCCCCTCGCTTTCTACTACTTTTGACTATCTTTCGGACAGGAAACGAATACCGTGTCGGAAGAACGCTTCGTCTTTAGATGCAATCCACGAATCGACGCATTTTTGACAATCGTAAGAAGTGAACTTCTGCTGAGACAGGCTATGAGCCATCGAACAAAACACATGGTAATCAGAAGGAGCAACATCTGGAGAATACGGCGGGTGGGGTAGGACTTCCCATTTAAATGTTTTCAGGTATGTTTGTACCGGATTTGCGACGTGCGGACAAGCATTGTCGTGCAGCAAAATGACTTTGTCGTGTTGTTTGCAGTATTCCGGCCGTTTTTCTTTCAATACACGGCTCAAGCGCATCAATTGTAGTCGGTAGCAATCCCCAGTTATGATTTCATTCGGTTTCAGTAGTTCATAATAAATCACACTTCTCTGATTCCATCCAATACAGAGTAGGAGTTTAGACCCATGGACATTCGGCTTTGCCACTGATGTTGATGGTTGGCCGGGCTTAACCCATGACTTTCTGCGCTTCGGATTGTCGTAATGGATCCATTTTTCATCACCGGTGACAATACGATAAGCTTCAGCAGCACTTTTGTTCATATTAAAGTAATGAAGTAAAACTCTCCGCAAAAACTTTTTATTCGGCACAAATTTTGACATATTCAATAAATTATAAAGTGTTGTTAGTTACGATTCAAAAAAAAGTTATGTAAAGCAAATTACGTCCAATAACAGCTGTTTCACGATAAATACATTACTGTAGGTAACAACAAAATACTGTATTACCTACGCCATCTCTTGTAAAACGCTACGAATTAATTCCAACACGTAATATATTGTGACGTGACACCTTTTTGGTATCCGTCCCAGTGTAATTAACACGGCCACAGGGAGGACGGTAGGCCCGCGTCTCTCATTATTTAGAGAGAACGACCTATTTTTTTTGTTGCGTGGCACCTCGTAGGGCGCCGATTTTGCGTATCGAGACAGCTGCCGCCAAATGAGCCGAACGCGCGCTAATAGCGCGTACGCGGTTATTTTATGTAAAAATTAATGTTATTTGCGTAAAGCGAGCTGCTTCGCGTCTGATTGTTTTGTGCCGTTTTGTAAGTTGCAGCGATCTGAGAGAGAGTGAAGCTCTTTGCGCGTCAGCTTGAAAAGAGAAGAAAGAACAAGCCGAGCGAACCGCTAAAGAGACAGTAACGTACGAGTCAAAAGGTCGGGTGGCAAGAAGCGATCGGTTGTCTCAGCAAGGGCGGTCGGAGAAAGCGCTACCCGGACACCAAAGACATTGTCGGGATCCGACAAGCGCGTACGACCTGCCAACTCGAGGTGGAGGATCGGTCTTACAAAGCTGTGAAATCTTCCACAGGAATCGGGCGGTGAGGGCCTGGTGCAGCTATAGATTCGCCCTTGGAAGAACAACGCGGATCTACGCGAGTGGCGATCAATCACCGCGCTACGCGCCTGATTGGCTGTTTAGCATACGCAGGGGATCTAGCGTAACGCGGAAGCCGAACGCTGCGAGACTCGACAGACATTGTTGTGCGTACCGTCAGCGCGAGACGTGGGCCGCCGGAATCACCTTCCTTGTTCTGTGCGTGTGTGTCATTGCTAGAGACAATAAAGAGTGCCGATCACCAGCCGCTCGAGGAGGAACCGAGACCGAGATAAGTCGCTGAGAAGAACGAGAGTGCCGAAGCTGACCAAGAAGTAGCTGTCGACGCAACGTGAGTGCCGCCAAGTTTTCTCACCCCCGCAACTACGTGCCGCATATCAATTCCATCGGTTATTACCGTTCCGACGACTGGAATTCCGGTGATCAAGGTTACGGATTCGACGCGGATGTAGTCGTGTCAATTGTTATTGCGAGACATATTAGTTGTCGAGTAGAGTACAGTGATGCGCTGTCGTGGGATTTTTTCCCATGCAGAAATCTCTATGCGCATGCGTAAGGTGACGTCACAGCTAAACGTCGGCTGCTGCCATAGACGTATCTACAACACTCTACGGCAATACAGGATCCCTTGTAGGTTTCCCGCCTTTTTTAGTACGAGGTGATAATAATATTATTATTATACAGGATGTCTCAGAAAGAAGTGGCCGAACTTTGGTATCATATTCGACTGTTCCTAAAGATGAAAAAAGGTATATAAACATAGGCCCGGAAACTTCTTTTTTAATATATAAACACTTTTTGTTTATTTCAAAAGTTTATGAGATATCACGTAAAACTACGAGAACTAATAATCCTTTTCGATAAAAAGCGTGTATCATGGTACAAGGAAGTCATTTTCAGCAATTTCCTTAAGTAAGTTACAAATCTTTCAAATATTCTCTTGCAAACAAAAAGTGTTTTTATCTCAAAAAGGAAGAATTTCCAGACCTATGTTTATGTGACATTTTTTATCTT
>NW_018022049.1:0-2031 GCF_002006095.1 Pseudomyrmex gracilis
AACATAAGATTATGGAAAGATACGTAACTTTAGGCTTGACACAACTATATAGCAGTATGTGATTATAATACAACGGTTGTCGCCGTAGTTTAACGTCATTGCGGACGATTAGGAGGGAAAAAATGTTGGGACGTGACAAGAGCGAAAAAACAGAAGAAGAGAAGAGCAAGGGGCAAGAGCTAACCGAAGAGGAAAAGAAACAGATACTATACGAGTATCATAATTCACCGGTGAGCGCACACCAAGGAATAGCACGTACAGTAAAAAGAATAAGAATGAGGTACGACTGGCCTAAGCTGACAAGCGACGTGGAGAATTATATTTCGTAATGCGAATCCTGCCAAAAGAATAAGTTGTCACGAAAAATAAAAGTACCGTTAGTAAGTACGGATACGCCAAAAAAGCCTTTCGAAAAATGCACGCTTGATATTGTCGGACCGTTACCGGTGACAAGTAGCGGAAATAAATATCTGCTAACGTTTCAAGACAGTCTCACAAAGTTTAGTAAGGCGATACCCGTTCCAAATCAAGAAGCCGCTACGGTAGCAAAGAAGTTCGCGACACAAATTGTGTGTTAGCACGGGATTCCGGAAACGATTTTAACAGATCGAGGAACGAATTTTGTAGGCGATCTATTTAAAAGTGTTTGCAAGTTACTGCGAAGAAATAAAATACAAACGACAGCCTATCATCCGGAAAGTAACGGAGCGTTAGAGCGTTCGCATCGAACATTAGCCGAGTATATACGTCACTACGTGAATGAGGACCAGACGGACTGGGACGAGTGGGTGCCGTACGCAATGTTCGCGTACAACACGACACCACACACGGCAACAGGGTTTACAACCTTCGAGTTAGTATACGGGAGGTGCGCGGAATTACCGACCGCCTTAACGAAACCACCGTCTACACAATACAATTTGGAAAACTACGCGCAAGAATTAAAAGAAAGATTGCGAGCGACATATCGAGTAGCGCGAGAAAAGCTCAAAGAAGAAAAGGAAAAAGCAAAACGTTATTATGATAAAAAGACAAAGCAAGCAGCGTTTAGCGTAGGAGAAAAAGTCTTGCTTTATGACAAGACACGGAGAAGAGGCAGATCTAAGAAATTGAAATCAAAGTGGATAGGACCCTATGTGGTAGTTGCGAAAACGTCAGACGTGACGTATGCAGTCAAAGCAGGACGGGGCATGCAGAGTGTGCACATGAATAGGCTGAAAGCCTTCATAGAAAATTAAAAAGAAAAAAAAAAGAAAACTTACCGGGCTGCCTCAGTCGGAGTCGGAGAGGACGACAAGGGGCGGCGTCGCACGAGGCGGGGGTCCCAGGCACGTCACCTCATCACCGTAAGTCTTGTCGTTTTTGGGGACCCAACCCAGAATGAAGCCCCCTTTACCCCAGCGGTTGTAAAACGGCGGGACTCCGGAGGCCTCCGAGTCGGGGGAGGCGGGTGGCGGTGGCCGGGCACAAAGGAATTCCACCTCGGAGTCCGAGGTGGGTGGCGACGCCTCCGGAGTGCGGGGCACCGCACTCTCCGGAGCGGGGTTCTTTGAGGAATTGTCGTCATCGCCGTTAAGAGTGATGACGGGCACCACTCTGGTGATGACGACCTCGTCGTCCTCGGAAAGGTCACTGGGGGTGAGCTGGTTGTTTAGCCACGAGCGGACGCGGTGGAGCCCAAGCCGGGAGCTTAAAGAGCCGGAGCTTGTGGAGGTGGACATGGCGTACTAAAATAAGTGCACACGGTATTTTAGTGTATACAGGAGAACACTTACAACTTTTGTAAATTGAAGCACTTACACTGTTTAACACAAAGTACAAAGAAACACAAAAGCGCACTGGAGAACCGAGGTGAACTGGTTGGTAACAAACGCAGCACTGGAGCTCGTTGACGTGAAGAGCCATGATCCGAAGTGCAAAAGACAGCAGGGCGTCTCAAATGTAGGTCCTAGAATTAATATAAGCGATAATAAAAAGAGCTTAGGTGACAGAGTAACGAACTCGGAGTACGACCGACGCTCGCGGTTCCAC
>NW_018022049.1:2146-7563 GCF_002006095.1 Pseudomyrmex gracilis
GAAGCCGGGGACCAAGGATACCACGTACGAAAGTTTCAACACAATCCCGGCTTGTACTACGAAAAATACGGAACGATGCTCCACGCTAGCGAAAAGTGGAGACTAGTTGTAAGGTTCGACGTATCAACGGTATACACAAGAACGGAACGAACGGAACGTATGTTAGACTATACAGCTAAGGCGTGCGAAAACGCGGCGATAACGCACAGGAACAGAGACCTGTGCGAGGGGTTTGCCGCGGAGTAAAAATAAAGATTGCAAGAAGTGGAAAAAATAGTAAAACGCGTTAAAACTATAGTGGGAACACAAAACCGTCGTCGAAGGGAGCTGGTTAACGCAGTAGGTTCCGTCGCAAATATTCTGTTTGGTACAATGGATGCCGAAGACGAGAAGCGAGTTTCGGAACAAGTAGAGTTAATAAACAAGAAACAGGCTGATTTACAGCACGTGATTAAAAATCAGCTGCAAGTGATAAACGCGATTATCGCTCACGTAGAAAACATTGAGGAGGTCGTAGAGAGAAATGAAAACAAGTTAAAAAACGCGATGGTTAAATTAACACAAAAGGTAGACAGTTACGCGCAGCAAGCCGAACTTAGCGAATATCTTATGGAGTAAGGTAGCATGATTACAGAACTCAAGTTTGACGTGGAAAGTATCATGGGTAACGTCACGAACGTACAAGCGAAGTTTGCGCAGTTAGAAATGGTACCCGGTGAACTAATAATAAAAAGCCTCCAAGCCGCGAATAATTGGTCTGCCCACGGATTACATTTTCCATTTGTCATAACACTGGAAAATTGGTTAACAATAAAAGAATACGTCACGGTTAGCGTGTATTGTAAGAACGCGAATGTGTATACCGTCGTCAAGTTTCCACTAGTAGCTCCGGTAGAGTATGACTTGTTGAGGGTAGTGGCCTTGCCGGTGCACGACCACGATAATGTTTTTAAGGTCGCAAAAGTAAAGTTCGATATAGTTGCGATAGATGAAAATAAACAAACATACTCTGTTGTAAATTTGCGCCAGCTAGAAAAATGTAAAAACGTTGGAGATAATTATGTCTGCGATGATATGGAATCGGTGTACAAGGTACACGCGGACGCACCATGCAAAGTGCAGGCATATGTTAGTAATTCAGGGGAATTTTCCACTTGCAAAGAAGAAACTGTGATTTCGAATTACACGATATGGATAAAGCTAGAAAAAGCGCGTGTATGGCTGTACTCAACCTCGAAAAGCGAGTCGGTGGTAATATCGTGCGAAAACCAAAAAGAAGCAATGGAAATTGTAAACGAAGTCAGAGAGATTAAGTTGTCGAAAAAGTGTAAGTTGGTGACGTCAACTGTAACGATTCGCACCAACAAGGTGATGAACGGCGAACAAATTAACACATATTTGCCACGATTCAATATTTTAGTGTTAAAAGCAAAACAATGGGCAATTGGTGAAGAACCGATTGTGTTAGAAAACATAACACAGAGTAAATTGAGAAAGTAAAATCAAATATAACGGAATTAACAGACGAAATAAACGAGAGTTCGTTTTTTGAAAATCCGCATCTTATTTATCCGACTACGTCAGGTGTGACGATAATAGTGATAATTATTGTACTAATTACATATAAAGTAATAAGAAATAAAGAAAAAGCAGGATTCGCACGCGGCGCTGTGAAGTCGCGTAACGCGGAACAGCGTGAAAAACGGCGAAACGCTCGCGNGCAAAACGTCGAGACCGTCGCGCTGTAAGTACGCCGCGTAGTATAGTATGTAAAATACAAAGATAGTGTAGTAACGTGCATAAATTGTACACAAGTAGGTTTAAGGATTAAGACGGAAAATGTTACGGACATTTTCCTTTTTCCCGGAAAAGGCGAAAATGTTGTGCGCCAATTTTTGTAAAGAAAAGGTTAAGAAAAGTGAGGCCAATGAGCAATGTGATGAGACATCACTGTCATTGCTCAATGACCTGGGCAGGGTGCAGAAAGGTAGCAGTTCTAGAAAGAACTGCTGGTTGCTACCGGGTGCGACACATCCCCGCATTGTCCGAAGTGCAACGCAGCATGTGTCGACACCGGCACCGGTAACTAGCACGGCCGTTGCTAGGACCGGTGGGCCTGCTGAATCAGCGCGATCGATCTACTATAAATCGATCGCGCGGATGAAGCAGAGGGAGACCGTGATTGGACTGCTAGCTCACTGTGTGGCTCCGCAAGCCGGAGAGTTTACCGCAGTGAGATACAGCCGTGTAAGATACAGAAGGAGTTGTAAGCAGAGAAATAAAAGATAAGAATACAAGTTTCGTGTTCTGAACTTCATCTTGACCACCCGAACTTCCTCGAGATCCAACACAGTTCAGAAATTTCTTGCTAAAACTATTTAATGTTTTAAATTTTTATCACTAAAAATTATTTCTAGTTTTTATTCTATGTCTAGTGTCAAAACAACAATTTTCTATTCATTTGATGGTTATACTCCATAATTCTAGGTTGTAATTTTTTGTTTGTTTGATCGCGACATACGTATACTTATGTAATAAAAAAATTAAGTAATCACTAAACATAGAATGGGAACTGGACATAATGAGACAAGAAGTTTACATACAAAGTGTTAAAAAATATGTTGCAAACTACTTTGTATAAGATTAACAGAAAATTCTATTTACATTATGTCTGACATTGAGATGCTAATTATTTCTCTTTATCANCGTAATATAGATTAATTTTTTAAACATTAATGGTTTTTTATAACTTTCTTTGTGTTACTTTCATGTAAATTGTTATTTGATAGATTAAATCACATCGTGCTGGAAAAAACATGATTTCTAAACTAGTTTTATAATGATTATATGGCATTCTTGTAGTCTTGTGCTGTAAAGTTAATTTATAGTGGTCTGTAGTAATGTATTAATTTTTAGATTACTTATGTTAGCTTACCTATTTTATTCTTGCCATTATTTTTTTATTCAACTATATNTTTTAAATGTATTTAATATTAATTTGGACTGAAATGACGATTGAATTATACTGTGCACAAAGCGTTGCTGCTATCATCATTTCAATTAATGTTTAAATTTCTAGATATCTATTTTTTTATTAGTATTTGTTTTCAAAAATTTTTGCATATTTTGATATATTTTCTTAAATACTGGTAATGTTTCTTTTTATACCAAGATAATGACTGATAGAGATCCAAATTTAAGAATTAAAACGTTTGACTACGTTTCTAAGTTAAGAATTACATTTGAGAACAACCTATGTATTAGCTCACATTTGTCTTAATATCTTGNTTTTTTTTAAATTTTTTTACAACCATACTTATTTGTTAAAACATGCATGTGTTTTCTTATATAAAAACATTGTAGACTTACCACTGTTGCGTATCCATAACTGTAGTCTGGCATCGGATGGAAATCTAAATAAATGATCCCCCGTTGAATATCGTTCATTAGGACAATTTCTGTACGCACATTTGTCATAAATTGTTTCCTTCTTCTGGCTCATTATTCTTTGAGACACTTAACTTTGAAACTTAAACTTATAACGGGACAAGAACGGTACAAGAACAGTACTGTGCACTTCACATAAAAAAACCTTTGTTTCTCGAGCAAAACACTAATCACACACTACTTTGATATACATATATGCATATAATCGAAATACAACAACTACGATGTCAGCTATTTGCAAGGTTTAGCCGACTAAATAGTGTAAGATTTGCAATTCAGTTAGTTAAAAATAAAAACAATTTTCTTCACTTTCACAGTTACAATGTCTTTTCTTACAATATTTCACTTAAACTTATAATTCACTAAGTATCACTTATGTAAGTAAACGGCGCGACTGAGATTACTGGTAAATGGCGAGAGCGACTTGAAGTAACTGCCTGTCTGTATTTGACTGCCTCGGGCCTCGGTTCGAGGGCGCGTTTTATAGGGCCTGAGGTTGGTTATCGAAGGCTCTGGAATTTTCCTTATTTGGTATCATTTTTGAGTGTTAGAAAATAATCTGGAATGTTCTAGACTCGATTACGTGTTAGGATAAGCGTGAGAGATTTCCTTATATGGTAAGGTATGTCGAAGGGCCGACGGTGCGTCATGGTCCTATCGCTATCTGTTGACTTAAGATAAACACGGAAAGTTCCAGAAACTACACGTAGCAACTAAATTAAACTAGACGATGGTCACAATAGTACCACGTATTATCGTCACGATGCCTCCACCGAAACGTACTACGCGCGAACCAACACAAAGTGAGCAATACATTCACATGTATTGCTTGCAAGCGATAGTACATTGTGCTCAAATAATAATTTGCGGTCGCCGTTGTATAAACTTTCTCTTTTTTATTTATGTCTCTCTCTCTCTAGCGGAATTCGATGAAAACATTAATAACTATAACAGGTGTTATTACTATAATATAATTAATACATCTTTTTTATTAAAAATAATATTGCAAGTTTTATATGTATATTGTAAGTATTAAAAATATATGTACTAGTATGTAAACTACATACAACTAACATAACTACATATTCTACATATACTACGTATAGATATCCAATCATGTAAACATAGATATTGGTACTATAGCAACTCATTAAAAAATATATATTTTTACTATTTATTTTTTATTATATTTTTTGTTATTAACAATATAAATTTTACAAATACAAATTATGTTATTATTATTTGTATGTACCTCTATGTATATATAATAGCAAACATACATAGACTCGTATTACTAAAATACTTATACGTATTAACATAATACTTTTATTACTATAAAATAAGAAATACATTACTTTTTACAAAGAAACAACATCAAACTCAAACTTTTAAACACATAGTGTATAAAAGTATCTCATCAGTACATTATCAGTAGCAATTAGCTTTGATATACATGTTTTAAACACTTGTATGATCGTTTTTTTAAAGAGAATTTAACAACATGGACATATAAACATAATAGACAGGTATATTTTAAAAATATATAATTTAAAAGTACATTTACAAGTATTAGTAGAATATAATATTTACATCTTTTATAGTAATTGAAAGTCTTGGAACATACAATTATTGATAATATTAAAACATTTCAATTTGCGTTATATTTTTTATTCATGATAAGTATGAGTTAAAAGTGATAATTTACACTTTTTATAATATTAAAAAACATTATATATACATATATTTTAAATGTTCAATATTCTAAAATCTTTTAAATGTTTTTTATGACAGTTAACTGATATAAATAATTAATAAATTATATGCATCTCGAAGTATTTTGTTATTAATAATATTATGTGTTTTTTTCAAAACTATAAATCTTGAGAAAATTTTTCACGTTGTCATACGCGCGCAAAGCACGCAACTTAATCGTGCCTCGTGTCTTGCCTTATAGCCGGCTTGGTGGAAAG
>NW_018022049.1:8048-20228 GCF_002006095.1 Pseudomyrmex gracilis
TAATAGAGGAGGGCTACACGCTAATGTTATAAATATAAGCAACTACGGTTAAGTAATTTGTTAATTATAATTTGCTGAAAGAATTATGAAGTATATTTTTAAAAAGTAGAAGAAACTCACTTATATAGACATTTAGTACTTCCATTTTTTTTATTTATAATGTAAATATACTATATTTTTATTTACAAACTGTACCAAAGGTTTTTATATTCTCATAGAATATATGAAGTAAACAGAGAAATAATATAAATTATAACATAGTTAAGAGAAAAGATTTAATAAATAATGTTCGTACACAAAGTGAATATAAATAAATAATAGAAAGTTTGTAATTCTGGTTGTGTATTCTTACATATTACAAATACAAGACTACATATATATAGTTACTTACGTAAGAAGAACATAGAAAAACAGATTTATTTTATGATAATAATGTTTAATATATAAGGGATTTAAAGTATGCAGAAAAAAAATTTATAAAGATAATATATATAATATCTATATAAAAAAGACCATACTTCTCTGACAGAAATTGTTATATTTATCTTTTTCTCATGTTTACAGTTTATCTATTCATATAACAGTATTGTAATGTACCATGTATTGTAAGTNTACCATTTTGCAATAAACCGCTTTTATATATCAATGTACATTTCCTCTTTTTATATATATTCTCTATATATTTGTATATGTAGATTCAAATTATATAAAATATTAATATATATAGATATATATTTGCAAGTTCTTTCTCATTAATCTTTTTTCTTTTGTAAGTACTTCGATTGATCTATGAGAACAATGTCAGGTAATCATTTTTTCTCTATTATTTTTCTATTAATACTCTACAAAATTCGAAATTGAACTATAAGTTTTATTANATGTTTTTTCTTTTTAATTCACAAACGATTCGTTCCGTGGTTTTCATTGTAACATTTTCTATTCACAATTGAGATATCATGGGATAAATAACGTGAAAAATCAAATGATAATTAATTATTAGATAAGCTGTCCGATATTTTATCTGAAAGTGGAACAACTTTGACCCTGTCTATCTTGAGAAAGCGCATTTCACGTTATCATACGCGACAAGTCTGTACTTGTATACCGACGTGTACATAGCACGAAATAGAACCATGTCCACCGCACATAGCACGAAATAGAACCATGTTCACAGCACATAGCACGGACTAAAACCATCCACGCGTGGACATAGCCATACGTATCGACAAGTCGCTCGTGGACATGTCTGCGTAGTTTCAATGTGCACCACCCGTGGACATTNGCTAGTGTACGGGGCGATTTTGCTATGACAGAAACTCTTATGGCCGTGGCCGCTCTCAGGCTTCTCTGTGATATAACAGTGCATNAAATTGCACCTTTAGAAAACGCNATAAGAAATTCGACCAATCAAAAGGTTTTTTTAAAAGCAAGTGACCAATGAAACTATTTTTGCCCAAACTACTNATTAAAAGATCGTACTTTTGACAGAAATCTACTGGGAACGTCTTTTACATGTCCCAGCGTTCTGGACAAGGGTCTTTTGCTTTTGGCCAATTAGTTTTATGGGTTTTAACCGGCTTTTAAGGTGAGTTTTCATGAACCGACCACTGTTCTCACGTAATTCACAGGGGTCCAGAGCGTTGGAATCGACCATAATCTGTCTGACCAACCAGGTTGCTTGTTATTAGGAGAACGACCACTCAGATTTTGTCGTAGCGCAAAATAGCTTACTGCTACTTGGAAGCGAGCGGAAATTGAAATACATGTTAAAAGCGGTCTTACAAATATGATTAACGCAAAACTGCATGAGATTAATAATAAAAAAACTGGTANCTATAAAATGTAACCTAAAGTGATTGACTCTTAAATTTAGGTACTGACACAGTTGTTTCGTCGTAGTTTATCGTCATTGCGGACGAAAGAGAAGTAAAAATGTCAGGACGTGACAAGGGATACGACTTATAGTTAGAGGATTACATCCACATTCAAAAGAAAATATTTTCTCGTAAGTGGGATTTTTTATTAATAGAAGAGTAATTGTTATTTAGCCTATCGGAATACCTAATATATTTATTATATTATATATATTATATGTATTATATATATTGTTTACTATTTAATATATATTATTATATATATTATATATTAATATAGTAATTATATTAAGCATTTAATATTTATATTAGTTTGTAAGGACTAACTTATCTAATTGGAAGTAAAATGTAATTAATATAAGTTTAATTAGTATCTCTCTCTCTCTTTTTCAGTAAATTAAAATAAATAAAAATAATTATACAACATCTACGAAACGTCAGTATCAAGCTCTTGCTTCAAATCCAAAATGATGTAGAAGAGAAAAGTGGTTTATATTACGTAAATTGTAACATACCATTAAAAATAAAGTTCCAATAATGACATGTAGACCGTGGAATCCTGTGGCTCCAAAAAATGTGGATCCATAAATTGATTTAGAAATAGTGAAAGGAGATTTTAGGTAGTCACTAGCTTGTAGGCAGGTAAAATATATTCTTAATAAAATTGTAATTCTCCTCCGAGGGTGCACCATTTTATCGTGGTAGAGGGGCTTGTGTGCCGTGTTGATCCGTGGAGCTATGCCGGCGGGAACTTTGGTTCCTGGCAGGGTCACCCTTGCCGGACAAGTCCAGGGGAAGCGGCCAGACCAAGAGCGCACCCGGGCAGGCCAGGCTCGTCAGCCCTGTGTGGGCAGCCGGCCTAGGAGAAGGAAAGTTTTGAAAGTAAACCACTACTTCTGATGCCCAATGATGAACAGTTCAGAAGAAGAGTTCGACGTACCGGCCCAGAGTGATCGGACACTCAGGGCTCGGCGTGGGAGTGTTGCCGTCCCAGGCATTCCCATGTCGTCATCGCGCCATGGGCTAACCACTGCCTGCACCGCAGGGGCAGTGGCGNAATCCACTATTGCAAAGACGCAGAGGGGGTGAAATTCACCCGTCCCGTAAAGCACGCGGAAGTTCGCGTGGGAGACGTGGTGCCCCCTCTNTTCGCGGAAAACATTGCCACCGCATTAGCGGCGGCAGGTAATTGCCAGCCCAGTGAGGTTCGCACTGGGCTGGTTTGCTCTTCCCCCGTCGGGTGCGGAATTTTGTGGGCTCGTATGCTTCTAAGGGCGGCCCGGCGGGTAGTGGGAGCGAAGGATATTGCAGTGGGTTAGTTTAGCCTCCCAGTCGAGGCGCTGGTAGCACGGTGAATGCAGTGCTATCGGTGCCTCAAGTACGGCCACGTGGCACGCAAATGCTCCGGTGCAGACCGGAGCAGGGCGTGCTACCGCTGCGAGGAAAACGGCTATCTCGCCATCACATGCGGGGCTGCCCCCTAGTGCACTCTATGTGCAAGCCGGGGGCAGCCAGCAAACCACCGGATGGGCGGCGCAGGTTCCGCTCCTATCCCAAAAAAAAACATAGGGGTCAAACACCGCCGGGAGCGGTGCACTTAGACACCGTTCAATTGTACACGTTGCAATTAGACACGTTGCAAATAGACACAGAATTTTAGACACGGTTCAATTAAGCACGGTGCATTTGGACACGCAAGAAAATGCGCACCGTTCATTTTGACACCGTTCAAATGCGCACTGTTCATTTGTACACAGAAATATGCGCACCGTTCAATTAGACACCGTTTACTTGCGCACCGTTCGTTTGTACACAGAAAGATGCGCACCGTTCAATTAGACATCGTAATAATGCGCACCGTAATAATGCGCACCGTAATAATGCGCACCGTAATAATGCGCTTGGTGCGCGACGTATGTTTGGGGAGACGGTCTCGCTCACTGGGGTAGCGCTGTTGGTGCCTTTTCTGGGGGAGAGAAAAAGAAGAAGCCGACGAGGGAGCGTTCTCGCTCCCCAGCATTCGCTGGCGTGTCCGAGTCCCCACCACCATTCGGGGATTCGGACATGGAGGTGCAGGAGGACGCTTCCACACCGGCTTCCACCACGAGTGGGGGCGTCAAACAGACGGGAAAACCGCCGACCGCCGCTGAGTTTCTCAACATTGTTGCAGCCAAGAAGCGTGCCTTGCCTGCAAGGCGAGCGGAGGCGGTCCTTGAGTTGAGGGACAAATGCTGGAGCGACACCGCTTAGTTGCCATCCTCCAGACTCCCGTGTCCGGTTGCCTCCGCGGCAGAGATGGTGCAGAAGACGCTCACAGCCGCGGAGGCCGTGATGAAAATGGCCACCACGTCCAAAAATCTTCCCGGTAGATACGTGAAGATCCTGAGAGACGTGGCGGCTACAATAAAAGGATTAGGGGAGGGCATTGTTCAAGGAAATTACGTGTAGTAACATAAAACACGTAATCTCTCTGATTGGTTACGCGTTCCGCGGTACGCAAAAAATAACAGTGCATGGGATCGTACCCTAACTCTCTGGACCTCTGCAAACAATGTGATTGTTTTTTTAAAGTTCGTTCGGGAAACCGATCTAAAAGTCGAGAAACGTTCTGATTGGACAAAGAGAAGGTCTTTAAACACCGCCGTTAAGCGTAGAACTCCTTAACTATAAGGTACATACTTAGAATAGACGTACGTACAGACGACGTCATTAATTCGAAGAATAGGCGCGGGGATCACATAAAAAGTTCAGTTGATCTAAATATCCATTAGTCCCAAAATCAGGTGTCCAGTTGTGGACACCCGATTGCTACTAGTTAGGAAGTACGGCGCCCGTTGGCGCTACGAGCAACCGCCCCGCTTGCCCTCCGATCTCCGCGCCTATTCTTCGAATTAATGACGCCGTCTGTACAACGTAAGTAATGGGCCGCAAAATAAGAGTACCTCATGCCAGTAACAATTGCATTAGTAAAAGTTCCGTTCACAGCAGGTATCACAATTGGTATTACCACTAGTACCATCGTTTAACGTACTAACAAATTTACCACTGTCGGTAAAATAACAATTGTTAAAAACCGTGTTTCTAAGCCGGTTATCGATTCGCACGAGTTACCAATGTATTCGTATTACTATTAGTCACAAGTTACTTAGTTCAGGTCAGGACCAAGTGGCAACTTGTAAGTTGCAAAATTAATATTGTAAAAATTAAAAGAGATAAAGAAAAAGGTTTAGCACCGTTGTTTTCACCATAAAAAACTGCAAAAACCTGGTGTAGTTTAAAATGTCTATTTGTTGTTATTAACAATTGATTGTTTAAATAATTCAAATTGATAACTTTTAAATATGTGGTAGTTTGCAATTAGCCATAAAAACATAAGTCTAAAAACCGCTTTTTTATAACTTTTACCGTTTCTGAGATAATTAATATTTTATCTTTCACTATCCTTCATAATTTAGAAAAGCCTAAAATGAAGGTACCTACGTAATTACTTTCCAAATCTCTTTTAGTTCTTGAGATATACGCTTTTGTTAAAAACTGCTATATCCCATATGCAGCAGAATGTTAACACAAACGCTATACTGTTACGTCCGAGTGCGCAAGGTCACCGTCCGACAAAACCGTTTACACTTGTTGAACGTACGTTCTCCCTTTTTGGTCAGCCGACTGAGCTATACCGGGGCGGAAAATTAGGATTTTGGTCGGGAAGTGATGACTAGACTAACAGTTACTAATTGTTAGGTGATTACCGACCGTTATCGACTGTGGTTTGATTATCGCCAATTACCGAATGTCGTGTTATTACCGACAGTTACCGAGTGTTGCCTGATTACCGACAGTTAGCGACTGTTGCTCGGGTACCGACAGTTACCGACTGGTGTTTGATTACTGACAGTTGCAGACTGTCTTTTGTCTTACCGACCACTATTCTATTAGCGACGTACTTACAGACTAAGGTACCGACGGAATTACCGACTTAGTATTCTCCAAAATAACGAAATTACTTATTCTTAGTTCCCTTTTTTGGATACAACGCCTTTCGTCTTTTCTCCATATATATTGTAAATCGCGAATCTGATGGCGGAATTGTTGCCGAGTACACCACTCTTGGTTTGTTGAGTTGTATTAACTTTTACCTTGGTCTAATAAGAATGCGATGATTCTTGACGTTTGTTATACTTGTTTTAACGCACGTAATAAACCTAGCGGGATGTTCTCCTGTATTTGTTGAACGCGGAAGTCTGTTCACGTCGCGTCCTGTCGTGTTTGTCGAACGAATGTTGGTTGGTCTCTAAGGATAACGGATTGAATTGTCCGTCACGCGCGTAATTCCTTAATAAATTTCTCAACTGATAGTTTCTGCCTCCTCGACGCGTGCGACATCTTCTCTGGAGAGCTGGAGTAACTGGATGGTGTGTCTCCTGGGAACAGATACACATAATAAGCATGCAATCAAGTTGCACCTCTCTCACTTTTATATCTTAAAAGGAAATGACAAACGTGCACTCGTGAGCATCTTTCTTGTCTACAGAATAAAAGGAAACAACAAGCGTGAATTCGTGAGCATTTTTCTTGTCTACAAAATAAAAGGAAATGACACGCGTGCACTTGTGAGCATTTTCCTAGTCTACAGAACGGAAGGAGACGACAAGCGTGCGCTCGTGACGCACTCCTCTTGTCTTTAGGATAGGACTGACGCGTGAAAAGTTAGAATCTAACTAATAACTCAATAATGTACTTGGAACAGGAAAAAACGAGAAGTACGTATACATATATTTATATACAGGGTGAGTCATCTGAATCTATCACCATCAATACCTCGTTTGTGTGGCCAGGAATCGAAAAAAGTTTCATATAAAAGTTGTTGGGTTTCGAGAGGTAACCAAAATGGCGTACCTTTCAACTTTCGATTTTGACCGAAAGTGGGTTACTTCAACTGGAAGTGGTTTTTTTTTAAATGGAAACCCCCCCTTTTGACACCGGAAAATGAAAAAGCGGAAAATTTTACGTTTAGATATAACCTTGGCTGTTTTAAAATTTTTAAGATGGCGAACAAAGATGGCGGACACTAATTTTAGTCAACCGATTTGCACCAAATTAAGTTTACGAGGGTTTTTGGGGTTGCTGATCACGAATCTGAAGTCAGAATTGCAAAATTCAAAATAGCGGATCCAAGATGGCGGACGAAATTTTTAGTCAAAATTAATAGAACTTACTACTCTTAGCACTACCCAGGAACAACGGCGTAGACGTGGTAGTTTTTTGTTCCATTTGGGGTGCTTTATTTACGTGAGTCCCCTTGCCTCTCACTATCGGGGTACTTTATTTACGTGAGTCCCCTTGACTCTCACTATCGGGGTGCTTTATTTAGTTAATTTGTAATTTCAAACAGTTAATTTGCTAAGTAGTAAACTTAGCGAATTAACTGTTCAAAATTCCGTCCATTTTCTTGAATGCATAGGTCGATACCATCATGAATATGATGTTAATGATAGTCGTGTTATAACCCCACCAACTCCCGTGTACAAAATGTGGTGAAAATCGGTTGNCGCACCTACCGCCGGACACCTAGGGGTTACGAAGACCATAGCCCGACTCGCCCGGGCATACTATTGGCCCGGCATGTTCCGCGACGCCGCCAACCATGTCAAGGCCTGCGATTCGTGNAACAAGCACAAACCCTCGCAACAAGGTACGCCGAGGCGAATGCACGCTACTCCCGCCGAACACCCATGGCAGGTAGTAGCGGTAGATTTAATGGGGCCGTTACCGCGATCNAGCGCCGGTCACGTATGGGTCTTGGCCGCCCAGGACAAGTTTACGAAGTGGACNGAGATCCGCCCGCTCCGCAAGGCAACCGCGACCGCCGTAACTCGGGGCGTGTATGAGAGCGTAGTTCTGCGCCACGGGGCACCGGAAACGCTAATTTCCGACAACGGGCGGCAATTCATTAGCCGGGAGTTCCGCGATATGCTCCGCGAGGCCGGGATTAGGGCGCGACGCACTCCACCGTACACACCCCAGTGCAACCCCGAGGAGCGACAAAACCGGGTCATCAAGACCATGCTCGCACAATACACAGGCCGTAACCAACGCACCTGGGATCGGTACCTCCCGGAGATGCAGTTCGCGATGAACACCGCGGCGCACGAGTCTACCGGGTATACCCCCGCGTTCCTCAACCATGGGCGCGAATTGCGCCCACCGGGATGTCCTCCAACCGGCCGGCTGAACCAGGCACCAAGTGTGTCTAAACGCACCGAGCAGCTCCGCGCCGCGCACGAATTAGTGCGCATTAACTTGGCCCGAGCTTTCCAAAAACAAGCCGGACACTACAACCTCCGACGGCGAGAATGGCGACCGCGCGTGGGGGATACCGTCCTCCTAAAGAACCATGAACTTTCGGTTAAGGCCCAAGGTAAAGCCGCGAAATTACTTCCGCGCTATAAAGGACCGTTTACGGTAACCAGTATTCCATCCCCTGTCATAGTCAACCTGCGAGATAGCCGCGGAAAGAGCGCACGCAATATCCACATCAGTCAGGTTAAGCCCTGTCCACTCCCCGAACAAACCGCGACAACAGCGCCACCCGCGCCGAACACCGAACACACCGTACCAAGGGGCCGAACTGACCCCGCCCACGCCGACACCCCGATGACGACAGCCAGTAAGAGGCCCGAGAAAGTTTCCCCCACCAGGCCAGCCNAGATGACGACAAGGCATAATAACCCGACCGGGTCAGTAACCGACAAGATGACCGAGCATCAGGACATCACCCTGGACACAGCTTTTGAGGCTCTTTTNGAGCAGTGCTGCGCGGATGCAGATCCACCGGAAATGCCACAGCCGTCAACGGTGGAACGAGAGAAAGCGGCGCGACGGGATCGGGTCTCTCTACGACCGATAGACCCAACTATCAGGACCCACACCAGGCCTGGGAAGCCCGTCACACCGGCCCGCCGGGCCATCCTTATCGAGGCCCCACCTGCCAGACAAGGACCCCGACAAAAGGTACGCCCCAAAAAGCTCGTCACCACCGTCGCCGAGGATACCGTNTGCAATCATAAAGCAGACGTGAATGCTTAAATAGCAACGATATCTCCGCTTATTTGTATCTATTGAGAAATCAATATTTTTAGAACTCAGGTAATTTCTTATCTTTAATATGACAGCCTACCCACTAACCGAAATCGTGGACATGATCAAAATATTGGGGGAAAGTAGGAATAAGTTTTCGAGAGCTGAACATCTGTATGCTCAACGTTATCCTGATAGAAGGCATCCAACTAGGGTAACCATTAAAACCCTTACGCAGAGAGCAAGTGATGGGTCTATGGTTCGCCGATCACGACATCATGAATATGATGTTAATGATAATCGTGTTATAACCATTTTAGCGAAAATTGATCTCGATCGTCACATTAGCACTCGTCAAATCGAAAGAGAAATTGGCATATCTCAGCAAACAGTTGCGAGAATATTAAAGGCGAGACAATTTCATGCATATCACATAACGTTGACACAACATTTGAATTTTAATGATTACTTACTTCGTGTAAATTTTTGTGAATGGGCTCTGCAAATGATCCAACAAGATGAAAACTTTTTCCGGTACGTACTCTTTTCGGATGAGGCAACTTTCAGTAGCAATGGAACTGTAAATAGACATAATTGTCACTACTGGTCCGCTGTAAATCCTTATGGTTTCGTTCAACTAATTTCCAAAATCGTTGGTCTTTAATGGTCTGGTGTGGCATCGTAAATGGCTATTTAATAGGTCCTTATTTTTTTGAAGAAAACGTTACCGGACAAAACTTTTTGCAGTTTCTTCGAGACGATTTACCGCAACTATTGGAAGACGTTGATTTATTCACCAGAGAACGGATGTGGCTTTAATTGGATGGTGCGCCAGCACATTATTCAAATATTGTAAGAAATTATTTGAATAACCGATACAATGGTAGGTGGATTGGGAAATTGGGCGCAGTCGCGTGGCCTCCTCGTTCGCCAAATTTAAGTCCTCCCGATTTTTTCCTGTGGGGAATGCTGAAAAATATTGTCTATAGCGAAAAACCAACAACCAAGAAGAATATGAAGGAACGTATTTGGACTGCTTGTGCCCCAATATCTCAAGAAATTCTTTTGAGAACAGTCACATCATTCAAAAGGCGTATCGACCTATGCACTCAAGAAAATGGACGGAATTCCGAACAGGTAATTCGCTAAGTGTACTACTTAGCAAATTAACTGTTTAAAGTTCCAAATTAACTAAATAAAGCACCTCGATAGTGAGAGGCAAGAGGACTCACGTAAATAAAGCACCCCGATAGTGAGAGGCAAGAGGACTCACGTAAATAAAGCACCCCGATAGTGAGAAGCAAGGGGACTCACGTAAATAAAGCACCCCGATAGTGAGAGGCAAAAGGACTCACGTAAATAAAGCTCCCCGATAGTGAGAAGCAAGGGGAGTCACGTAAATAAAGCACCCCGATAGTGAGAGGCAAGGGGACTCACGTAATACAAATAAGCGGAGATATCGTTGCTATTTAAGCATTCACGTCTGCTTTATGATTGCAGGATGATAGTCATGGTCATAGCAACCTAGCAGAAGAGCTACATACGAACTAGTCGCGCATAACTATGAATGTCTGAAAGTCAACCGATTTTCACCAAATTTTGTACACGGGAGTTGGTGGGGTTATAACACAATTATCATTAACATCATATTCATGATGGTATTGACCTATGCATTCAAGAAAATGGACGGAATTTTGAACAGTTAATTCGCTAAGTTTACTACTTAGCGAAATAACTGTTTGAAATTACAAGTTAACTAAATAAAGCACCCCGATAGTGAGAGTCAAGGGGACTCACGTAAATAAAGCACCCCGATAGTGAGAGGCAAGGGGACTCACGTAAATAAAGCACCCCAAAAGGAACAAAAAACTACCACGTCCACGCCGTTGTTCCTGGGTAGTGCTAAGAGTAGTAATTTCTATTAATTTTGGCTAAAAATTTCGTCTGCTATCTTGGATCCGTTAGTTTGAATTTTGCAATTCTGACTTCAGATTCGTGATCAGCAACCCCAAAAACCCTCGTAAACTCAATTTGGTGCAAATCGGTTGACTAAAATTGGTGTCCGCCATCTTCGTTCGCCATCTTGAAAATTTTAAAACAGCCAAGGTTATATCTGAACGTAAAATTTTCCGCTTTTTTATTTTCCGTTGTCAAAAAAGGGGGTTTTCATTTTAAAAAAACCACTTCCGGTTGAAGTAACCCACTTTCGGTCAGAATCGAAAGTTGAAAGGTACGCCATTTTGGTTCCCTCTCGAAACCCAACAACTTTTATATAAAACTTTTTTCGATTCCTGGCCACACAAACGAGTTATTGAAGGTGATAGATTCAGATGACTCACCCTGTATACGTGTTGTATATAAAGTGTAGGAAATATATTGTTGTAGAAATAAATATTGTTATAGAAATACAAAATTTAAGTCACATTTAATGAAAAATATACCGAGTATGTAACTTTTTTTATCGCGTCAATTTTTACCGCGTAACATAAGAAAAACGCGTTTGGACATGCACAATAGTAATGAAAGTTAGTTATGCTCGATAGTATTTAAAAAAATTTATTTTTATGTGATATTTCTTAGCGTAATTTGAAGTTTATACAGGGAAATNAAATAAGTAGGACAACGAGTATATATATTAAACGTATATTAATTCAATTAACTGTAAATAAAGCGTCTACCTAATTTTTATTGCTAATTGGTACTTTTATTTCTTTTTTGTTATATCAAAATGGTTTACGCTTAATTTGATTACACTTATATATGTATCACAATTATATAAAATACTATTTTACTATTCTAACTTTTTTTCTCCGATATTTCCACAATAGAATCTTCCGTTTCCGAAATAATCACGGGGCGTTTGTCTTCTCCATCGTCGTCGTCGTCGTCGGCGCCGTTGTAGTTGTTGTCGGCAATGATTTCGTTTTCAATTTCCGCGACAAGAGACGGATTGTTTTTCGCTTGTAGCGTTTGTCTTCCATCTGCGCTTCCAGCCGTCTTCTTCGAAACTCTTCCACCGTTGTTTTTCTTCCGCTTCTTTCTGTTAGAAATAGTCAGGTAATGTCGCAGGCGGACATCTAACTTCCAGCACCATCTGCACTTATTCATCTGAACATTAATATATATATATATATTGTGACGGGGCAACCCGTCACTGTATATATTTCTTATTCTTATATGTAATATATATATATATAGATATTACTTAGAGCGTAATATTATTACCCGTTCC
>NW_018022049.1:25038-35201 GCF_002006095.1 Pseudomyrmex gracilis
TCCCCGGACATCTCTCGCTACTTCGTAGCCGTCCTGACCCGCCGACCGCGTGCACCACGTCGTGCCACGACCCCACGCGCCCGCGTACCACGTCCCCGACGTCAACCCGCGTAACCGCGTGCGCCGTCACCGACTATCCCCTCGTTGTATATACTCGCGTCCCTCCCGCCTTAGCAAGTAAGTTTCCGAACCCGCATCGGCCGAGACCGATAAGCAACCGTGCGCCCGCACCAATCCCGGACCGCGAACCGCCAACCTGTAAGGGCTTCGAGCCCCGCGTCGCCGCGGTATTGTAAATATGTTCCCCGTTAGTTAGTAAGATCCCGTTCCGTAGCCGCATCGGTAGAGACCGACCCGCGACCGTACGCGCGCACCAATCACGGGCCGCGAACCATCCTTCACGGGAAGCAAGTTCCCGTACCGTTTCCGCGCCAGCCGCTACCGACTAGCGTTAGTCAGCCCGCGCCAATCACAGACCGCGATCTGATAGCTTGTAAGAGCTCCGAGCCCATGTCGCTAAGACATTGTAAATAAGTAGTTTAAGAATATATTAGATTTGAGTTTACAGCATTAAACCGAACGTGTCGCAATCTCTTCCTTCCCCTCACCCGAATCCTGGTCTGACCGAGCTGTCCGGCAGGCGGAAGGCCGGGCAAGCCGCGCGTAACACGGCGGCTCCGTTACAATATATAAGTTTATATATAATTTCTTTATATATTTTTTATTATGTTTAATTATTTAGTTAGTTTACTAACCGGTATCAACGGGAGAAGAAAGAAGGAGGAGAAAGTTTCGCTTCATCTCTACAGGCTCTTCCTAAAATATGAAAATCACTAGTTAATATATTTTTATTCTAAAAGGTAGTAATTCTTTGAAAGCTAGTACTTCTCAATTAAAGAAGGGGGTATTTGAGATTTCTCATATACGAGATGCAAGTATAGCATCCTATATGAATTTTAGAATTGTTATTACAATTCGAATTTTACGTGTAAAAATTTACACGTGAACACGTATATATGTATATATATACACGTATAATTTCCGCACAACACCTAGCAAACAGTTCTCATGACCAAATACATATTTATTAGTTTAGTAATTCTTGTTGTATTGCTTTTAGACTTACGCAGCGGAGGTTCATTTGGTTCTTCTGTTCCTTCTCGTAGGCGACGTTAGGCCGTAGGAGCAAGGCGTTGCATTGGCAACACCCTGGCTACCGCCCGAGGTTCCACACGAGGCGATACTCTCGCAACTTGCTCCTGCTGACAAGAAGCAAAACGGGGCGGCGTCGCTGCAGCTTCTTTGTTTGCCGTTGTTACGATTACCTCGTTACGATTGTTGCCTAAAGTAATTAAACGATAATTAAATAAATGCGAAATATTATATAAGTTTTACAAGCGCGTAAATAATATTCTTACAAAAATAGAAACTGTTGTGTTTTTACTCATTTCTGTTGTCGCGTATCATTTGTGCGATCAACCTTTGCACATCTTTTTCTTCGTGGTGGAGCGCCGCGCGAAAGTCCATTACTTTGCACGCGATGTGCAATAATCGTGGATCTTTATCGAAATATTCCAGCGCGTGCAATGTTGCGAAAAACGTATTGGATATCCGATGCGCGATTTGATAGAATAAATCTATGTTGTCTGCGTTTCCTCGTATACGCAGCAACACATCCCGAATATGCATTGACATAAATATGTCAACTGTGCATTGCATTACATGCGTTGCAATGTCTTTTATTGTTTTTGCCGACATTTTTTTACTAAAATATATTTGCAAACTGCAAAACTAGTACTTTTTGAACGAACTTACTTAGAACACTGATACTCACTGCTTATTTTTTACTGGAGAGCTGACTGATTCTTGCTTTCAACTTAGACTGTTTTTCTCTTTGCAACAGATCTTGTATACGCTGTTTAACCCCCACAAATTACGAGGTGAAAGTTGAGCTAGAATGTTACAAAATGACAAATTGGCTGTTACTCGAAAATGCTATAAAGTTTTTATCATTTTTTGTGCCAGCGGTAAGAAAAATTTGTTTTTGCTTTTCCATCAAATTGCCATTGATTTTATAACCCTAAAATAAATTTTTTGCAAATGAAAAACTGATCCTAAAATGTCACGTATTAGCATTGACCGTCTTTTAATCAGCCATAGTTTCCACTATTTTTTGTCACCAGGATAAGACACATTAGCTACGTTTCCATAAAAACAGTGTTTACATTCGCCCATCTTTTCGACTTGTATTTTTCCTTTTACTTCCCTAAACCATGTCCATTACACATAGTCTAACATACCATTAGAACACACTATGCGCCACCTTTGATACACGTAACAAGCGTAAGTCATATACACACGTATGTACATATAAAAGTGCATATATATATATATATCATAAATATTCGTATTTTTAATAATGTAGCGTACAAAATCACCATAAACCATCATGTGCGCTTAAAACGCGCCCTAACATTAAGATTTCCGTTGGATCCGCTCCAACCAATAGAAACCTACCTTTCCGGACCACTTTCCCCTACATCCTTTTGGACGTACTTACATGAACACGGCTAAAGCCTTAAACTGCGCCTAAGCGTCTTTCCTACTGCGCCGGCCGCTCTCCTCCACTGCCTCTCTTAGCTGACCCGACTTCTTCACTCAGAGCCAAGCCGAGCACAGTTCTTTCCTGGACCTCAAAGCAGCTAGTCGAACTTTTTCTAACTCCGACCAAGTGGTCATTTTCTTTCTACATCCCGACGCGCGACGGGTCTACTTCCTAAGTTCCATCCCGACAAACGGGTCCATTCAATATATTCAACATATATTCGTACTGCATTAGAATCTAGAAGAAACTGTATTGTAAGTTATTTTATATATTGTATCTTTATTGCTATTCAAATATTCATCCACTACAACTCGTTTCATATTCGAGTAATATATACATATATCATAGGAACTCGAATCTTTATTGAATATTGTAACACGCATAATCAATTGTTTTGTTAAATGTATGCCAAATATCGCCAATTCGAGTAATCTCTTAATCGCAATGGAATTGTTAATAATTTTTTTAGAATTTAGAACCTTTATTGATCCCCTCAGGGTTACAATTTATATTTACATAACCTTATCACTACCTTACAAGCTAACTTAACCTAATATTCTTCCTATCTAGCCTACCTATATATACACACACACACGCATTATCCCTACTCTACTTGGACCTCCTCTTCCGGCAGTCATTTCTACCTCCATTTCAATTTTCAATTTTCAATTTCAATTTTTTTTTTCCAATTTTTCCACTCTCATCTCTCCTCACTCCTCTACATCCGACTCCACAATCGTTCCCACTTCCCCTCTCACTCACTCTCATTCATCCTACTTCCACTCCACCCTCTTCTTTTTCCGGTTCCCTCACCCCCGCCCCTCCTATACTCCTCCAACTTTCTCATCCATTCTTCTCCCTCCCCCTCTTCCCCCAGAACCAGATCCACCATATCCTCCCACACATGCTTCCATCCTTCCTCCGCCTTTCCACACACTCTACACAGTCTTTCCTCATCTCTCTCCCAATATCTTCCTTTCCTCATCTCATTTCCCAACCTAAACCTAGCTATCCTCTGGCATCTGCTTTCCCCCCATCCTCTTCTCAGATATTTCGGCACCCCCTCCTTCTTTATCCTTCCATACAACTCGTTGTACCTTGACTCCGTTATCCTTTCCCACCTCTCCTCTCTTTGCATTTTCTTTTCTCTTTCCAACAATAATTGTGCCCTCCACTCATCCGTTTTCCTTCTCTTTTCCATCTCCGCTATCCCTATCCCCCTTTCTTCATAGTACCTTATCCTGTCCTTTTCCCAATCCGATATCTCCTCCCTACCTTCCTCTCTATCCTTTACCTCCTCCCAACATAATCTCGCTATCTCGCTACCTTCCCCCCTTTCCAATCGTTCCTCAAACCTCCATGCCCTTTGCCCCGCCCTACCTCTCAAAAGTTCTCTCTGTACTTCCTTCCTCACCATATACCCCGGAGTTCTCCAATCCACTCCCAGTAACCATCTTATATACCTCTCTTGCATTCTCTCCACACTATTCCATTCCTTCCAACCCCATACCTCCACTCCATATCCCACTACCGGCCATACCAACGCGTCGAATAGCCATATCCTTCTACTCCAATCACCGCCAAACCTCCTCTTTCCAATCCCCCACACCTGTCCTGGAATTGTTAATAATTATTTTACTCATAATATTAATATCTGCTTTATTAAGAATATACTCTATTATTGCTTAATAGTTTTAATCGAGTTGTCTTTACTCTGTTTTATTATACCTCAATTAACTTGTACTTCATACATTCCTCTATTCTCATTGTGTTACGTCCTGGGGATTCTACTGGCCCCTTTTTCTTGCAACGTGACGCGCCAACATACAATAAATTCCTTTTTTTCTCAATAAATACCACGAACGGACTCGGACTTCGACGCGATAGGCGCGCAAATAGAAATCGTGTCGACGCCCAAAAACAATAAACCGAGCCTAACAACGATCTTAAAAATTTCTTCGTAGACGATAGCGAACAGAAACTAATATTATTGTCTAAACATCCCGAGCAACTTTCCAAATAAACCCGGTTATCTCCGGGTCAAAGAAATACATCCTATAAAATTTAGGACAGCCGGCGCAAGTAAAGATCTGTCGCCACGAGTAATTACATAAAAAAGGTTTATCACTCAATAAATATCGAAGGGTTTATGCGTTGTCGAAAAGACAACACTCTCCCTTTTTTCCTTCTCCGAAAAATCGGACGAGGCGACGAAGCGAGAGATCGTCGCCGATTGATGATCTCGCAAGTCGCCCGACCGACTAATTAACAAATAGGAACCAGCAAGGCTCAACTGAGTTCCCGATTGGGAGAGTCCTCGCTTACTCAAAACAGTATATAAGCCAGGGCTCTCGGAATCGGAAACGAGAAAGAACCGCGCCGCGTATCTAGTTAGAACCGCAGGTTTTAGAAGTGTCACAGCGAGTGAGTGAGTGACAGTGAGTGCAGAATGTGAGATCCAAGAGTGAACTACTGCGCCGCAACAGCCTAGAACCTTTTATCACGGGTCCGCAGTAAGTAGTAAGTCCATCCACAAATTTTAATCGGAGGTTCCACCACAGCATGTTATTTTGTTTCTCCGCAACTAACTCCTTGCTTGACCACCCTCGCCGGGAGGGCAGTTCGCGACTCCAGTCGTGAATAGCAACCGGCCGAGGAGTCAATTCCTCGTCTGACCATCCTCGCCGGGAGGGCAGTTCGCGACTCTAGTCGTGAATAGCAACCGGCCGAGGAGTCAATTCTTCGTTTGACCACCCTCGCCGGGAGGGCAGTTCGCGACTCTAATCGTGAATAGCAACCGGCCCAGGAGTCAATTCCTCGTTTGACCACTCTCGCCGGGAGGGCAGTTCGCGACTCTAGTCGTGAATAGCAACCGGCCGAAAAGTCAATTCCTTGTTCGACCTCCCTCGCCGGGAGAGCGGTTCGCCACTCTAGTCGTGAATACCGTCCGAATTATTTCTTTTTCCTTCCTAAATCACGGAAACAAACAAAGCCCGCTTATCTCCAAATATCAGTCTTAGAATCATGACACATCCAAATTTATTCCTATCGTTATTTCCATTAAAACCTAAGAAATAAAACAAAAACCAAATTTATCAAGATACAAGTCTTTATGATGATTTAAGTTGTATAAACATGGGTTAAGAGGCTGGCTACACTAAAGAACTCGCACTCTCTTTCTTTCTCACACTCGAGTTTTAGCGTGTAGATTACATTGTACGAAACGATTATATGCTCTTTTATTGTATTAATTTCTGCATGTCTGTTATTAATTTATTAATTTTGATTTTTTAATAAATATAACTACTTTATAATGTGTGGAATCAATCTAAAGAATTATTCTCTGTTATCCTTCTTTCCGTATAACCCACTCTCACTTCCTCGTTAAAATCGCCAGGTCCCGTTCTTGGTAAATGAGATTTGCGTTTCAGACCTAAAAAGGGACCAACGAGCGAATGTTCGTTAGACAGAGTAAGATCGGCGTACGCCGTTGATCTGTCGACGAATATAAACAACCTCGCTTGACTCTCTCGCAGCAGGACTTCCGTGTCCACTGTAGAGAGAGATATGGAAAACGACGCGTTTACTGTTGCGTCACACCACAGCCCGACCGTATCCATGGGCCAGGACGTAACACATTGCTTAATTTAAGTTCCTAAATCCTGAGAGGAAGCGCTCGAACAGCGAATCTTTGACGTCCTAATGCACCAGGAACGCGCTAACGTGCGCATCTTGGAACATTTTCCGTCTTTTCTTTTGTTCACGGCATCGCCGCGTCTCTTTGGCGTGGGTACCGCCATCTTGGAAAACGCCGGCGTCTTCCGACATAGTGGCGCCGACCGTCTAGACGGTTGGTTTAAGTGCTTTGGTTGCGACCAAGAGAAGGAACGCGCTGCCCTCCGCATTTCACTCGAGGTATTATAATCCACTATTCTCTTTCAGATATAATATAAATCAGTGCGCGGTAACAATTTCAAAACATGAATTGTTAATAATTAATTAGCTCGGTAATTGTAGATGCCAAAGAGAACTAAGCGCGGTATTTGGTCCGGGTAGCGAGCTCATCGGTGGCGTCGTGGGTTATAGCGTGGGTAGAGAGCACCGTAAACCAACCGCCTTGAGCGAACGACGTCGGACACCCGGTGATTCTTTTTAATGAAGTGCTAAAACATAAAGTGCAAGTTCGGGAATATAAAAAACTGATTCGCGTTAACACATTACATTGGTATTACACGACCACGTTATTTGTTAGTGATCCGCGATTTCACGTGTATCAAGAGAAAGTTGATATGTAAGTTTATTTTTGCTCCACCTGTAATAACACTCGAATAAATCAATGTGTATCGGACAACCTTTACCTCCCTGAGAACCCGGTGAATTTATTGAACTTTTTCCCGCTTTCGATCACTGGCAGACGTATAACCTAGGTCGTCGCCGTATAGTAATTTTGGTATTTTCGGCGATGTGATCCAACGAATCTTTGTCCATTAGGTTCAACATTAAAATACTACCTGGAAGAATAGATTGTCCCATTGCTCCGCGTGCAAGTGTATTCAACATTGACGGTTTCTCGACTGAAAACATAATGTGGTTTCTTAGTCGATCAAGATCGTCTGTTGTGTATATTCCGCTGGTGGCTAGTGACGAGGGGCTCACGTACTTCTACGTGGGCCGCGTCAATGGCTGTATAACAAATGGTGGTAACGAGTCTACTGGTTTTGATGTCAATCGGAACCATGTCCTGTGAATGTCGTACATTGGAAGTAAAAGTTTGCTGCAGTCCCGCGGTGTGCCGGTCTTCACGAGGATTCGTGACCTCGGTAGCAGGAACAGCGATGCATTCCGATAATACACTGGTAACTCGTTATAACATCCGTTCTCGTGTCGCATGCGACATTCGACTAAGATGCACTTTATTAGATGTATCACTTCTTCGGAAGTGACAGCTGTATACCCAAGTAATTTCAGTTTTCGGTATGCCATTTCATTGGGGGCGACACTAGAGAGTGAAAGCGCGTTCTGAAGTATTTGCCGTTCCAGAGCGCATTTCTGTTCCATTATATCTCGGTATAGTTGAGTTAGCTGAGTTTTGATGTGTTTTTCCACGTAGATAAATTTTGAATATACGTACGAAAAAATATCTAAGTTATCGTTTGCTATTTTTGTCCGTGTTTTGAAGCTTCTTCCTGAGTGAGTTTCCAAGATAAATAGTTTTGGATGTTCGGTTTGTGTACGTTTATAACCGCAAACGTTCACCTCAGCTGTTTTGGTAAGGGCAAACGTGGTATCCTTGGTCGTGACGGTGAAAATTGTCGGCGTTTCTTGTCCCAGCTTTGAAGTTAACAGTGTGGCGAGGCCTTCATATAAAATGTCGTAACGGTCGAAATGACAGCTGTCTATTGGGAACGGTGTCTAGAAGGGTTCGCTTCCGTTTGCGTCTAGGCAATATCCTTTTGATACTGCGCAATGTGTTCCGGAGAAAAGAATCACCTGATTGGTCGTTCTTTGCACTGGTACTTCAAGTGCTCGTAATGTGATCTTAACAGAAGCTTGCACTACGACGTTTTCTCAAGTTCCATAAGCGTCACTATACTGTGTCCCTGTGCACCGTCCGTCTACGAATGTGGTTCCAGCTAGGGTGACTCCTCTTGTGTAATGATGGCGTTGCCTAAGGTAATAGATCCGGTGGCCTGTAGGTTTTGACGACCACTGGAACCAATCTCTTGTATGTATTCCTTTCGTCCGTTTTGTACTATGCTTGTGTGTGACTGCATTCCGCAGTAGAAGATAGTGCGATCAATTTCAATGAGGCATTGGGTTGCCTGGGTTTTGTCAAAATCCGATAACTGCATTAGCTGCAAGTAAGTCTCCTGTTTCTCGGGCTCAAGTCGTCAAGTTTGCACTTCCCGATGTTAAAGAGTGACAGCGTAGTAATATTCAGTCCGTGTCCTCCACAGTCGTAGCCTACGAGAAATGTTGCTACGTAAGCCATAGAGACAGTGATGAACATTGTTGTCAGCGGGTACATCTTGATCTCGTGAAGCTTTGTCTAATAATAGCAGCTCTCGTCCGTTGCTGCTGCTCCTTTTTTGTGAGGTGGAATTTGGTCGTGTTGGTGGGAGTTATCGTCCATTTTGTCCATACGTTTTATTTACATGGACGAACACTTTGACTTTTCTAATTAAAGCGTAGTTCCCTTGTATTTCTTTATCTTGTCTATATGAACTATTCTAGTTTTATTGTTACTTATTTCTAACTTAACATTGTTCTTACGCATTATTTCCATTATTTTATACGGTCCTACATACTGGTCGCCCAGTTTACCTTTGTTAGGTTTTTTAAACAAAAATACATACTCGTTAACATTAAAATTTTGTTCTTAATCTTACGGTCGTAATAAATCTTAGACCTCTCCTTTGCTTGCATAAGATTTGTTCGTGCTATTTCCTGAACGTCACGTATTTTGCCAAAAAAGTTTGCGAGGTATTCGGCATAGCTTTCGTTTTCGAGATTCTCGCTTGAAGGATTACTAGTAGGTGAACGCGCGATATTTCCGAAGACTAACTCGTGAGGTGTGAATTTTGTGCCTTTGTAAACGCTGGTGTTATACGAGAATACCGCCAATTGCAAATACTCATCCCATTCGTGATTTTTATCAACAAACTGTTTCAGAAACTCCCACAAAATGTGGTGTAATCGTTGGACCGATCCATTAGACGGAGGTGTGTATGCTGTTGTGTGATATTGTTTGATTCTAAATTTGCGTGATACGGCTCTCGTTAACGTATTTAAGAAATGAGAGCTTTGATCCGTTAAAATGATCTTGAGTGCACCGTATATGCAGATCCATTCATTTACAAACGCAACGGCATTGGGTATTGCCGTGGCGTGTTGGAGAGGGATTGCCATGGAATATTTAGTTAGTAGGTCTTGTATGGTAAGTATATGTACGTTTCCTAGAGAGGTAGCTGGAAGCGGTCTGATGACGTCCATTGATACCTTGTCGAACGTGGTGTTGGGTGTGTCTGTTAGCGTCATTGGTTGTTTTGTTTAAACACAAATTAGTTTTTTTAGCTGACAACCACGACAATTTTGAACGAATTTTTGAACGTCGACTTTTATATTTGGCCACTGATACTTATGCTTAATACGCTCATACATTTTTGTTACCCCTGTATGTCCGCCCAGCGCAGAACAATGACTCTCGGTAATAATGTCGTTTCTTTGTTCGTGTGGTGGTGTAGTAACTTGATTTGTGCAAATTAGTATTCTTATTGGCCTGTTTGCGAATATATCGCGTAAGTATGTAATACAAATCTCCTCAAAGTTTACGTAGTCTATGTTAGTTTTACAGAGGGACACTGTCTCTAAACCGAGTTTGTTTGTTACGTCGAGTAATGATTTTAGTGATTCGATGAGAATCTCGCGGTCTACGAAGTCAGATGCATGATTTTTAATTACACAGCCACACAAAAAAAAAAATTTCTTTGGCCTGGGGATCAGACCATGTTTATTATATGTTTTTGGGGTCGCTGAATCCGAATCCGAGGTCCATTAA
>NW_018022050.1:0-3505 GCF_002006095.1 Pseudomyrmex gracilis
TCTCCAGAGTGCGCAACAGCTTCAATTTGTTCACATCGTTTAATACAACGTGTGGCATTCGCCACTGCACCTTGTGCAATTCCACCGTTGGTCCGCTGTTAGCTGAAGCAAAGACGCTATTGTTGTCATTGCGCGATCGTATCAGAATGAGTTCGTGTCTCGCGTTGATCACAACGCGTTTATAGTCCTCGCAGAATCCTAGCAATGTGCGGAGAGGTACGCAAAAATTGAATTCACCAGCACCTTTATTAGTGGACAAGTTCCATCCCGCATGTCGCAGAACGTTTCCCGTTTTGCTGGTTAGAGACACATAGTTCTTTAACGTGCTCGTTACACCAGGGTTGCGATTTCGATCGATTTCCACACCATTGAGCTCGTATCTGATCTCATCGAACATAAACGCAACGCAATTGTTTGTCAACGCGGCAACCACGCCGCTTCCTTCCGCTGCTCCAGCGGTGGTTTGCAGACTGAACTTTCCCTCGATGTATAAGTAACTGTCGGATGGTAGAGTGTAAACATCTTGTTGTTGAATGGGTATACGTATCTCGTCGCTGTGACTAAACGATGTATTGGCGTACGGATTGTACGTGTGAGTCTCGATCTTGACAATACGATTGTCGAAGACTGGTTCACCACCGATGTTGAGTACGTCGTTCATCGTTGTTGTTAGCGTTGTATACTGCGTAACCTAACGAACGCAAAAACGTTGCGTTTCGCGCAGTCAACGTCAAACGATTCAAAACGGTTGAACAATCTCGTTGGGTTGTGTTTCGTTTTCTCGACGCGGTCACGACGAGCATAATCTTTTGTTTATTCCCCCTTGCTGCGCAGACGTCGACGTTGTTGTTTTTTTACTCGCGTATCTTCCGTACGTGCAAGCGCACCGATATCGTTTCGCCGCGAAAATCGATCAATTGACCGTTCTGATCCACTATGCGCACCGTAATGTCTGTAACGTTCCTCACGAAGACCGGGAGGTAAATGATTTGACGCGGTGTTTCCGACAGTCTATATCCCGGTGGTACGTTTGGAGCAAATTTGTGTATCGTGTGCACGAGTTGCTCGTTGCTCCCGCGGTGATGTTGCATTCCACGCGAATTACGTTCACATTCATAATGTTCACCGGTTCGTCTGACGCGTACTACCGGTTGGGTTGCAGAATGCGCGACGACGAGAAACCGAGCAGCGAGCCGATGTTGTTGGGTTTTGAAAAGTTGACTCGACAAGCGCACTTGATCTCGCTTCGCATGGTGTTTTCGTTGGCGCGAAGCGTTAACGCTCTTGTCACCCACATCGTTATCATCGTCGTTGCCGTCGTCGTCATCGAACATATCGTAGCCGTCATCGTTGTTGTCGTCGTCATCGTTTTTCTTGTTAACGCTCGCCTTTGATTCCCGACGTCTGCGAAGCACAGCGGTGTTCAGAAAACGAGCGAGGGCGCGCAATTCGTACGAACCCACGGGAATCGTTATCGTTTNGTCGTTATCGTCGAAGTAGAACTTGTTGTTCGTCGAGTCGACGTTCGGTATCGTGTTGTAAGATTCGAAGTTTGTAAGACCGAGTTTGTAGACTCCGTCGCTCAGATCGATAGGTGAATAGTAACTCACCGCGAGAATGCTGCTTCTACCGGTTAATGTGAGCGTGATCGACATTGTTGAGAGCGCGCGAGAACGATCGTTTACCACTCGAGATCCCTCAGAAATCGCAGACATAACTGACCGCAAACGTTCTGATCGTACGTTTGATACTGATGACGATTGTACGCGATCGCCGCGTTGCTTCCTAGATAGCGCTCGAGTTCTCGCGGCGGACGCAAGTTGCCGAATCCGTCAAAGTACACCGCGTTGCGTCCTTTCTTGGCGTAGGCGACCCAATGCGACCCGGTCCGATAGCGTCGTCGAGATTGACGATGCCGCTCTCGTTCGCGCGTACGCGCGCGGGTAAGGCGTTGCGCATAAATACACCCCTGAAGAACGGTATGCGAAGTCGTCGGGCAAGCGCGTCGAGTTGCACATTCGTGGTAACACCGGATGGTAAAGCGACATCTATCGCTTGCTTCCGCGTGGTTTTTTTTTTTACCGCGAAGACCTCTTCCGAACGCGTTGCGCTTGTAAGGTGCNAGATACAATCCGCGANCTTCCAACGCGNGATTGTGTCGTTGCAGTTCCTCCAATTGGTGCGCAGCGGCCTTTCGATCGCCAACGGCTTTTGCTACACCAGCCGCACCACCGATCAACGATCCGATGGCTCCCAGCACAGGCAATAGAGGCAACAAGCCACCGCGTTTCGCAACCGGTAGAATTCTCTTTTTCTTTTTCGCATGTCTTTTCCTTTTACCTGTCTTGTGTCTCTTCGAGCCCGCGCCGAGCTTCGTTTTGGCCTTCATGGCAGCCCAAACAGCCGTTGCGGCAACTTTTTTTCCCAAAGTAGAGTTGGCGGCTGTTATGCGTTCGCGCGCTTTTTTAGCGAGCAACCGGTTGGCGTCGTGACGCGCGGCGAGTTCGGATTTGCGCGAGTAGGCGATGTCACGCGGCGTCCAACGGATTTATTCCGCGATCGCCCCGCGCCAACCGTTTCGCGAGCTTTGTGCCGGGTCCGCAAAATTGATAGCCCGGTATGTGCAATTCAAACGGCAAAGCGTTTATAGCGCTGTTCAACAGACCTGCGCCGTTCGCGAAACGCATCCGACGTGGTTTCGACGACCAATCGCGTTCGAACGTTTGTTCAGTTCGCTCGCGATCCGCTCGCGCTACGCTTGTCGCAACGACTGAGCAATCGGCGATTCAACAACTGTTTTTTTGTTGTTTGTTTTTTTACCACACAAACAAACGATTTGGAATCGCGCCGACGCGCTGCGCAAGCGCGAAACGAATGGCGACATGCGTTTCGTTAAACAACCTTTCGCGATACGGTTGTCGAATGTCGAAGAACGAACGCGACGATCGAACGAGGGGGAGAAAAACGCGCGAAGCAAAAAGAGGCACGGTCCTCTTCTGCCGAACGCGATACGCGCGATCGTTTGCGGACCGTCCAACTACGGCAAGACGAACGTTCTGATACGTTTGTTGGAGAGTCCGCACGGTGTGCGATTCGCGAACGTTTACGTGTATTCGAAGTCTCTGCATCAACCGAAATATCACTATCTGGAGCAATTGTTGGGATCAATGGATGAAATAGGTTACTTCACGTTCGCGAACAACTGCAAAGTTGTGCCGACGAACGAGGCTTTGCCCAATTCCGTGTTCGTGTTCGACGACGTTGTCTGCGACAAACAGGATGCGATAAGGGAGTATTTCGCGATGGGTCGTCACTCAAAAGTCGATTGNTTTTATCTCTGTCAAACGTACGCCAAAATACCAAAACATCTGATTCGCGACAACGCGAATCTGTTGATACTGTTTCGACAGGACGGCACGAATCTTCGACACGTTTACAACGATCACGTCAACACCGACATGTCGTACAACGACTTCTCGGAACTGTGTCGCGCGTGCTGGCGGCG
>NW_018022050.1:5987-20093 GCF_002006095.1 Pseudomyrmex gracilis
TACAGCAACGTTAAAATCGCAGGACCGGCGCGATTCAGAGTAGGCGATCCTGTGCGCGTGAGCAAGTACAAAACTGTCTTTGCAAAGGGTTACACACCAAACTGGACCACCGAGGTGTTCCGCGTTAAAGAAGTGCAACAAACTTCACCAGCGACCTACCTGCTCGAGGATTATCGCGGTGAACCAATAGCCGGTGGATTTTATAAGCACGAGTTGCACGCGGTTAAACATCCGGANGTGTATCTCGTAGAAAAGGTTCTGCGTCGTCGAGGCAACGAGGTGTTGGTTAAGTGGTTGGGACTAAACAATTCACACAACTCCTGGATACATAAAAACAATGTGGTCTAATATTATTACGCTATGTGTACTCTCTTTAATTTTTAAATTTACAAAGTAATACATATGTATTTTTTTATACAATAAAAACAATTACATATACTTCATTTAATGTGTATTATTATTATATCATCAACATAATCTAATCTCAGTTAGGGATTTTGTAGTGGCCCCACGGTAAGGTGTCGGTCGATCCATGGATGATGTACCGCTTGTTGTCGTGCGGGCTCAAAGCGAGCTTCCGTTCCGACATGGTGAACACCTCGTGCAACTGAGATCGTATGCACAACTGTTGTCTCGTCAGTTCGGTTGCATTCCGCAGACATTGCACGTAGTCGTCGAAAGTGATCGTTCTCGCGATGACGCTTCTCTTCACACCTTTCACCTTCTTCGTGCACTTGTTGTCGCCCACTCGGGTCGCGTATATCTTCGCGCGCAAACCCACAAACTCCGTCATAACAGCTCCGTTGTTCTCATCCTTCATAAGTCCCGGTACCTTCTTGTTTGCGCGAGGCATGTTGTACGAATTGTCCGCTGGATAGTCGCTCGTATCGAAGCGAGCGATATCGCGCTTCATATCCTCGTACACATCCTCACACTTTATGTGGTATATCAAACTGCCGGTATCGGTGTAGAGGATCTTGCAATCGTAACCGTACAACGGTGCCATGTAGTCGTAATGGAATTTGTACAGACAGGTCTTCGATATGTCAAGTATGCACATGCCAACGTACAACAATTTGTTGAATAAAACTTTCAGACGACGCAGTTCTATGGCCACTAAATCTTCAGCAAACACGCTGCGGCTGTGGAAGTTTGGTTTTGCAATTAGCGCCTCCGCACCGCATCGTCCTTCCCATTTTGTAACGAGTCGTACGTCGGTGTACTTGCGCACGTTCTCCATTGTCTTGCCAAACACCGCATTGTTCATGAGTTTATAAAGATTTTTTGCAAACTCGTTGGTGGCGTTCGCGCGGAATCGGGTATTCAGTTCGATGTATCCGCGCAGCCAAGGCGATTTCGAGAACCGCAGTACTCGATGTATTCGCGTCAGACGAAGCCCGTGTTGTAGACACTGCTGCAGGTTGAGGTAGTGAATCACGTATCGCTTCTTGTTGAACAATGTGGCGAGCAGTTTGACGTGATTCTTTCCATGTTTACCAGGCGGCTCCTCACGTGTTGGACAAAAAGGTAGGTCTCTGTGCGCGTCGTGCAGTTCTTTCGGATACGTTAGATCAACCTCGAGTATGTAACCAACGTTGCAGTCCGCGGCGACCGTTGTCACATCGAACTCGTCTGCGTTCTCCACCCACGCAAAGTTACCATATGCAAGCGGTTGACACATCGCCCATCCGTAGAGATTGTTAACGTCGTAGTACATCAGATACGACGTCGGTTCGGATGGATCGTACGATTGCGCGTACCTGTTGTTGGCGCGGGCGTATCTGTTCGAACATTGACTCAAACCGCCGCGTATACCGCGTTCCACAAACATCACCATGTCGATGTCTGTCAGCAGCTCGAACGTCACACGAGTGTGCTTCAACATGGCGTCCCATGTATATCCCGGCAGCGTGTAGTANTGCGCGGGATCCAGTCCGTAACTCGCGAGGCACTCGCGACGAAAGTTTTCAAATACATCGGCCAGCAAAAGTACGTCTGTCTTTAGATACAGGTCGCTGTAAGATCCCAAATTGTCGATGTTGAATCGTTGCCAGACGTTCGTCGCGTGCGCGTACTCGCTCTCCGTCACAGTCTCACCGGTCAGCAAACTGTAAAACGCCTCGCGCGATGGCAAACTTGTTTCCAACAATTTGTCGACGCTGTCCACATATTCGTATGGAAACACACCTTTTCGCGTGAGCAGTTCGAAGTCCTCGGTGGAGAGATCGCTGAATTCCGTTTGAGTCACTCGCAGTTTGCTCTTGTCGAGATAGGACGCGAGCTTTTCTAAGCTTGTGCTCAGAAATTTGTACGAATTGATGAACCGCAATTGCACGCACTTCTGATTGTCTTTATCACGAGTACTGCTCACATGTTTCGTGAACGATATGTAGGTCTCTTTTGTCACGGGCAGCACGTTGATCTCGCCCTCGAAAGCGTTGGCCACATCCTTGATAATAAAATGCGCGTCGTATCCCGACAAGTTGTGGAACACAACGGGAACAACGTAGACCTGTTTGTAATTCAGATTGCACGCAGAGTGCGCGGGTCCTCTGAAGCGTCCCGTCAGATGACAGTGATCGCGCACTCTCGTGTCATCTCGCTCGAACGGTCGTTCGCAGACGTGGCAANACTCGGCGTTCCTAAACCGCTCGAGCTCCGCCGGTGTGAGATTCGCCATGGGCACATTTGTCGCGAACAAGGTCTTNGCACGTTTCGCGAGATCGTGCAGTTCGTTTACGAACCACTGCACACAGTTCTCACCTCTGTGAGATCTGTATCCNATGTCNATGTGCTCNCAGCTCGCGTAATAACCGATGCTGAACACNCTGTGTNTTTGGTACTTGTGCGCGCTCGATGTGTTCTCCTCTTTGTCCTGTTTCTCGAGTACGCACTCTAAGTCGGCGTACACCATCATTGGAACCCGTTCCTTGTTGTTGTAATTCTCAAATTGCAAACAGTTCTTTCCTTCAGCGGGAAGAATGATTGTGCTGTTGTTCAATTGTTCACAATCCACAGTGTGTACCGCCAGCTTATCGCTCGTGTAGAAGTAGTGTAGACATCTGTGTATGTATTGCAATAAACCAACAATACACGCAACATTGATTAATGAGTTCACCATCTCACAATTTAGATATTTACTTTTTATTCAACATTGTTGTTACTGTTACACCACTCGTTCGTACTTACCGATCGCATATGTACTTCGTTGTCTTCCTTTTGCTCAATTGCATGCTGACTAAACGCGATAAATTTTTTATCCACGCGAAGTGTCCCACGCGTCCGTTGTGTTGATCGGGAACATACAGCAGATTCACATGCTTCTCCTTCTTGTTCGATGTGAGATGCAGCGGCACGTATCCGTGTCCCTGTTCCGCCGCCGTAAACACGTTTACGGACACATTGTTGTTGCGTTCAAAACGCGCGATTTGATGCAACGTCATTAGAAACTCTATTCCATCAAAGTTCAACACACTCGCGTACGCGGGGTATTGCAATGGTCGATGTGTGTTGTTAGCACTAGGATACCACGCAGCAACCACTGCCCACGCGAAACACGCATTGTCTTGTGATTGTACGTTCACTACCGCGAGTTTGAGCTGAACCTCGCGCGGCATTTTACTCTGACATCCCGTTCGCATCGGATTGTGACTGTTCACATTCACTGTGAGGTTCAGTATCTGCGTCAACTGCCAACCGCTGTCGCGTTCCTGGAACTCCTCCACAGTGGTCATTGTCGCGTCCATCACGTCTCGATCGTACCACTCGCGCAGATCCGACAAGTGATACAACGCGCGATTGCGCGTATTGAACGATTTTACACTCGTTTTTTCACCCGCGACAAACTTCCCGTTGAACACCGTGTTCACTTTCACACTAGCGTGCCGCGCGATCGCTCGATGAACGCGCGCGAGCACCGTGTCTCTAGCGGCTTTGAGAAATCGACGGGGCTCGATGAACGACTTGTTCACCACGATACCGGTCACCAAACGATTTTTAAACGCCGTCTCGACTTCGATCCATGCGAGTCCCGCATTCTCAACGCCCGCACCAACGTGCGCGAATCGTTCGCGAAGGGCCGCGCGCAGACTTTCGAGTCGCGCGATACGAGCGACGTGCCAACTTATCACACCTGTGGATGATCGCGGGCGTTTTCTACGGCACTCTTCTCTCAGTGTCTCTAAACGTTCGTCGCACCGTTCCTCTCACGAGATGTAATCGTTTAACGCGTCGAGGAGCGCGGCCTCTTCATCGAGAGGTTCGCGATCGTTCATGTTGTTGTCTTCGCTTCTACTCGTATATAATTGTTTACTCACAATAGTATTATTGGATCGTATATATTTGTTGGATTCAATTTTTGTTTTTTTATCTTTTCATCTATTAGTTGCTCATAGTCATCATCATCGGGGGATGTATCCTTGTGCCACTCGGTGTTTCAGTAACAATCATCTTCTGTATACAAAACAAACAACGGTCGTCTGTAGCAGTTGGAACACCATCGCTCTGATTTCCATATAACGTCTGTCATAAAATCGGCGTCTTCGATCATTTGATGTCCGGTGATTTTTACCCACCTATTCTGCAACCACTTGTACCGATGTTGTTGCTTACCCCACTCCCACACTCGCAACGCGCATCGGATGCACAAGCGAGACAGATGTTTCAGATCCGCGCAACTCGTTCTAAACTCTATGTATGCGATTTCGATGTGATTGACGGTCTCGACGTACCTTGGAAGCCAATCGTATTCTCTGATTGCGAGCGCGGATAGTTGCAAGATTTTAAAGTTCTCTTTGTCGAAATTGTTTTCCTCTTCCCATATTTGTTCTTCAGGTAGATCGTGCACCGATAACCAATGTATATTGCGATCGTAGCGGTAGAGCCGTACATCGAACCATATCTCTTGTATTGCGTCCTTGCACACTTTAGGAATTTCAAGTTTGTGTATTTTAATGTACTCATCTACATGTTTTGCTACTGTTTTCGCAGCTAGGAACTGAAGCGATTTCGGTTGTCTGATCAGATTCATTCTTGATTTTCCATCTTTTTTCAACAACACCAACGACGGCTTGTTATCTATACAACTTGCGATTAAAATGACTTGTGGCTCGCTCCCGAAATCGAGGCGTCTTTTTATTTCACTACTGATGTTTTCCTCAAAATCTTTTGGTTTGAAATTGCGTGTTACAAACACCACATCCCCGGTACGTAACGGTTTTCGCGCGAATGTTAACGCGGGAAGTGCGTCATCAAACCGGAAGCGGCTGATCGCTTCGGCGATAAGAAAGGGCTCACTTCCGGGAACTTTGCGGTTTTTCTCGAAATTTTTTATTTATTTGGTGCGCAATTCCAAACTGCGCGCTATTTATTTTTAACGCGAACCGCTTCCGGGAACTTTGCGGTTTTTCTCGGAATTATTTATTTCCGGAATATTGCGGTTTTTCTCGGAATTTCTTATTTATTTGCTGCGCAATTACGAACTGCGCGCTATTTATTTTTATACGCGAACCGCTTCCGGGAACTTTGCGGTTTTTCTTGGAATTATTTGTTTTACTGCGCAATTTAAATTTTAGCGATGACGTCATTATTCCAAACGACCTTGAACGCGTTCAAACCTGCTCGAGTTCTATTTTTAGCGATGACGTCATCGACATTTTTGAGGTTTTTCTCGGAATTTATTTATTTTACTGCGCAATTTAAAACTATAATTGAGAGGTGCTATTATTTTAACGATGACGTCATCAACCGAACGACCTTGAACACGCACGAACACGTTACAACCAATGGCGTAATCATTATCTTAAATAAATATAACTCGCGTCGAATATTGCAATCTCCATTTTTTTACGGCTCGCCGTTAATTGGCTAATTCCGGTAGGGCCGATAACAACGCTCCGCCGACGCCACCCACACTCCTACGTTATCTCATCCGCAACGCCCAGGTCCTGCTCTCATTATTACGAATATGTTTCCATAAACTCCTCCTTCCCCCTCCTCTTGCGGTTTTTCACAGAAAAGCTTACAGTGAGTCCTCTTTCCCCCTCCACCTCCCTCGCGCGATTACCCCTCCCCTCCACTCCCCGCGATTACCCCCCATCCCCCTCACTCCCCTCGAAGCACCGTGAACCGAAAACCCCCTATATTACCTACTACGGTAGTTTTGTTAAGGCGGTCGGTAATTCCGCGCACCTCCCGTACACTTATTCGAAGAGTGTAAACCTTGTTGCCGTGTGTGGTGTCGTATTGTACGCGAACATTGCGTACGGCACCTACTCGTCCCAATCCGTCTGGTCCTCATTCACGTAGTGACGTATATACTCGGCTAATGTTCGATGCAAACGCTCTAACGCTCCGTTACTTTCCGGATGATAGGCCGTTGTCTGTACTTTATTTATTTGCAGTAACTTGCAAACATTCTTAAACATTTTGCTTATAAAGTTTGTTCCTCGATCCGTTAGAATCGTTTCCGGAATCCCGTGTTCAAATACAATTTTCGTCGCGAAATCCTTTGCCACCATAGCGGCTTCTTGATTCGGAACGGGTATCGCCTTACTAAACTTCGTAAGACCGTCTTGAAACGTCAGCAGATATTTATTTCCGCTACTTTTCACCGGTAACGGTCCGACAATATCAAGCGCGCATTATCAAAAGGCTTTTTTGGCGTATCCGTAATTACTAGCGGTACTTTTATTTTCCGCGACAACTTAGTCTTTTGGCATGATTCGCATTTCGAAACATAACTCTCTACGTCGCTTGTCAGCTTAGGCCAGTCGTACCTCATTCTTATTCTTTTTATTGTACGTACTATTCCTTGGTGTGCGCCTACCGGTGAATCATGATACTCGTATAATATCTGTCTCTTTTCCTCTTCGGTTAGCTTTTGCCTCTCGCTCTTCTCTTCTTCTGTTTTCTCGCTTTCCTTCGCTTCGCACGTGCATGCCTCCGCGGGAGCTCTGCTCAACGCGTCCGCGTTGGTATTCGCCTTCCCTTTTTTATGCATGATCTCGTAGTCATACTCCTCCAATTTCAAACGCTATCGCACGAGCCGCGATCCGGGGTCCTTTACGTTAAAGAACCACACCAGTGCCTTATGATCGGTGATAATCTTGAACTTTGTTCCGTATAAATAAGGCCTAAAATGCTTTACTGCCCACACAATTGCGAGTAACTCCTTCTCTGTCGTGCTGTAGTTTTGTTCCGCTTTATTCAATACTCGGCTCGCGTATGCAACCGGCCGATCCTGATTTACCACACCTTGCAATAGCACCGCGCCGACCGCGTAATTCGACGCGTCGGTTGTCACGATAAACTCCTTGTCGAAGTCCGGATAAGCGATCAATGGAGCACTAATTAACTTTTCTTTTAAATTTTTGAACGCTTGATGTTGCTCGTGCCCCCACTCAAACGCTATTTCTTTCTGCAACAGTCGTGTCAACGGTTTTGCTATTTTTGAGAATTGGTCGATAAATTTTTTATAGTATCCTGCCAGACCAATGAACGCCTGTAAATCTTTTGCTTTTTTTGGAACCGGAAATCCCTTGACCGCTTCTTTCTTCGACGGATCCGGCGATATACTCTTCTCGGTAATCACGTGTCCTAAATACGTGACCTCTTTGCGAAAAAATTCGCACTTATCTGGCTGCAACTTTAAATTATACTTCCGCAACCTGTCAAAAACCTTTCGTAGCTGCTTGCTGTGCTATTGCAAGCTCGCACCGTGTATCACGATATCGTCGAGGTACACAAAGCATTTTATACCCCGCAGTCCCATCAGGACCAAATTCATCAATCTTTGAAACGTCGCCGGCGCATTTTTCAACCCAAAAGGCATCCTGTTATATTCGTAATGACCATGCGATGTTGAAAACGCTGTCTTACCTCTGTCTTCTTCGTCCATTGGTATCTGATGATACCCGGACGCCAAATCTAAAGTTGAGAGAAATACTTCGCATTCCCAAGTTGATCTAATATTTCTGCAATATTTGGTAGTGGAAAAGAATCGCCTATTGTCGCCTCGTTTATTCGTCGAAAATCTACGTCTATCCTTAAATTTCTCACGCCGGACGCGTCCATCTTTTTCGGAACAACTAGTAAAGGCGCGTTCTACTGATTTTTACTATCGCGAATTATTCCGCTTTCTAACATTTCTCCGATCTGCTTTTCTACCTCTTGCTTATGCTTCTGCGGCAATTTATATGGCTTAACGCTTATCGGAGTGATGTCAACTCTCACAGGTATCTTATGCTTCACCGCGCTTGTTCTAGATAACGGCTCCCCTGCAAGATGGAATATATCCTGATACTTCTCGCATACGTCGTACAATGTATCTTTCTCATCTTTATTTAAATGCTTCACTCACAGTACCTCTTTTACTCTTTCGCGGCGTGTGACCTCTCCGTTTTTACACTTACGTTTGCTATTTCCCTACTTGTCTCACTCTCTTCTTCGAGCGCTTCCAATTTAACACGCGGTGTGCCTATTGTTACCGCTTTTTCCGTAGTATTTACTATACTCACGGGGCAAAAATTTCCTTTCGGTTGTACTAAACAGCTTCCTATGAAAACTACTGGCTGCGTTTCTTCCCTTTGTACTATTCCGATCTGATTACTATCAGTAATAGCTTGCACGATTGTTTCGCTACGAGGTTGCAATTTTACATTTTTACACGGGCGCAATTGCAACGTATTTTTCCCAAGCGAGAGTTTTCCCGCTTTGTAATCCGGCTTGGCATTGTGCTTCTTCATAAAGTCATTTCTTAAAATGCCCTGATAACTAACCGGAAAATCGTTTCTCACAACATAAACTGGATTCTTAAACCTTTTGTCTTCTAGCTGTATGGTTGCTGTGATTTTCCTTATGACGCTTGCTTGATGCCCTGTAACGCCTGTTAATTTTATGCTCGTCTTCTCGGCTGGCGTTTTCTCTTTTAGATATTTCTTTTTAATCAATGACACTGTGGCTCCAGTGTCATAAAGCAATTCTACTTCACCTTTCTTTGCTTCTTTCATCGGTACAGTGACAAAGTCCAAAACTGCTTTCGCAGCATTTAGCTCGGCTACTTGTAGCTCTGCTACTGACACGGATTTTTTCTTTTCTTTTCCGTTGTCATCTTCGTCACTCGATGACTCGCTATTGTCACTTCGGCTTTTCTTTTTCCTAACTTTTGCCGCACATATGGCTTTTACAGCTCCTTTTTTATTTTTCCTGCCTTTCAAAGACCAGCAATTTTCTTTGATATGCCCTGCCTTTTTGCAATAACTGCACGTTTTGTCCACAGCATTTATGTTTCAACTGCTTGGTTTAGGCAATGCCATTTTGTTTGATCGACACTCTCTTCCGTAGTGTCCGATCTTTCCGCATTTGTAGCACTCATTATTCTCATAATTTTTTCCCATCTTTTGTTTTGTTGCAAAATTTCCACCGTGGCTGCTTTGTGGCACCGCCACCTTCTCCTCAGAGCTTGCTGCGTTTATTGCCTCTTGCAACGTTCCATAGTTGCGTGACCTTATTATCAACCTGACGTCACTTCTTAAACCTATTTGGAACTGTTGCAACGCTTGCCCTTTAAGAGTGTTCATAATTGTACGTTTCTCTTCCATGGTGTGCCCTTTACCTTCTACCATAGACTCGTACAATTCCATTTGGCCGTTTGATTTACTCTTTGTCCGTAAACCTGTGCGCTTTCATTACTTTTTGTCGCAATGTGTTAAATTCTATCTATAACTGTGTAGTGCTTTGCTTTGCAGAATATGTAGCTTCTATTTCTGCTTTTAACTGTCCAAAATCGCGAATGTCCTTTGTCTCAAAATCTATCAATGTTTGCCCTCTCAGCTTGGTTAGCAATACTGCTTGCAAAAGAGCGGGTTCTTCCGCAGGGTTGACCACTCCCTCTGCGTACTCGCACGCATTTAAAAATTCTCGAACTTGCTNGGATGATTTCCCAGTAAACGTCGGTATCATTCCGACCACGTCTTTTAATTTTAGACTTCCATTATACAACACGGCGCAATTTCTTACGTCGTCAGCTGTTCGCCCGTACGTTACGTCTAGCTGTTCGCTCGGACGTCTGTACACGTGTCGCGTCATCGACACACCCGTCCCGCGCCCGTNCGTCTTGCGGAGTTCCGTCACCCGTCGGTCCACCGCGTCTATTCGCGAACTTATTACTACCATGATCAAAAAATAACCGGAATTTTTAATTTAAACCTCGCAGGCTTATCGGTTTANAATTCTGTTGTTTGTGTCACGTTGGCAGCACTGTTACGGACACCCATGCCAAGCTTCTGCTTATCAGCTGTTCATTTACCTTTATAACAGTGATTTCTTTACATCAAGTTTTTACGTCGCGGCGATTTTTACAATGGATTCAAAACTTGAACAACGTTCTTGCATTAAANTTTGCTATAAAAATAAAATTAAGTGTTCTGACACATTAAAAATGTTACAAAAGTGTTATGGTGACGATACTCTATCGAAAACACAGGTGTACCAGTNGTATGAACGCTTTAAAAGTGGTCGTGANNCTGTTGAGGACGATGCTCGTCCTGGGAAGCCATNGACATCNAAAACTGATGAAAACGTCGATGAAATCCGACAATTGTTGATGGAAAATCGCAAATTGACGATAAGGGAGATAGCTGAGACCACCAACATATCATTCGGATCCGTGCGTGAAATTATCCGCAAAAAAAGACCTGCTTTGTGGGGCAACAACTCGTGGATTCTCCATGACGATAATGCGCCATCTCATAATGCGTTGATTATTCGTGAGTTTCTCGTCAAAAACAACACCAATACTATTCAACAACCGCCCAATTTACCTGATCTGGCACCATGTGACTTCTTCCTATTCGATCGACTCAAAAAATCACTACGAGGAACTCGTTTTGAAAGTGTGGAGGCAATAAAGCTAAAATCGCTGGAGGCACTAATGGCTATACCAAAAACCGACTTCCAGAAAAGCTTCGAGGGGTGGATCAGACGCTGGCACAAGTGCATCGCAGCCGACGGGGACTACTTTGAAGGGGACAACTTGAATTTTGAAGAATAAACATGTACTTTTCTTTTTATGAATAAATTCCGGTTATTTTTTGATCATGGTATTATTTTTAATGACCGCACTACCTGCTGTAGCATTGCGTCAGCGGGGTGTAACCTTGTCCACTTGTTCCCGCGGCCCCGCGCCCCGCGGTGCCGCCCGCAGTCAACTCGTTTCGCATTCAGGAAATTTCGCGTTCCACTTCTTCGCGAGCCCGGTTTATATTTTGTTCGTCAAATTCTTGTTCTATATTTTCGTTATTTATTTCGGCCCGCTGTCTTGTGTAACAACTCGCTCTCGTATGAAATTAAAGAAGACCTCTGAGTACCACTGCCCGGGGTTCCACTGTTCTCAACTCTACCGCAATTTATTACACTTTGTAAATGACCGGCTATACTATTGTCTAAATTGAACGAAAATTCTCTTTCTATAATTACATTCGAACTCAAATTCCTATCCTGTCTATTTACTTCTGCGTCTTGATAAAGCGCCGCCGGTGCGGTTCTTGGTTCCCGTACCGGTAACAGACTTCGTAGCGACCGCGCTACCCGCTCGGATTGTACGCCGCGTTGTTGCAAACGCCAGTTACCAGACGTATGTTTTCGCTCGCTTTTACAAAGTTTATTCGACTTACAGTAGTTGACCTAATTCCGCTTACGAGAGTCGTATCTGCGTGTTGTTGCTGACTCAGTTTTCCTCGCACCGCCGCTGCCGCTGCCTCGCCGCTTTGCTGGTCCGTTGTCTCGCCGCTTCTCTGCTACCGCTGCTTCGCCGCTACCGCTGCCTCGCTTGCGTTGACTGCTTTGTCACCTTTGCTGCTTTTTCGGCTGTCCTTAGCCGGTTCCTCGGTGCCCTTCCTGGCCCTTCCGTCACAGCTGCTTGTCTGCTTGCCGCTTATTGCTTCCGGAATTTCCCGGCGGTAGATTTTGTTTTCCGTTCTGCTGCTGCAGTCCGGCCGCTTCTTTATCTCCGCCTTGTGTCACTGCCCGTCGCTTGGCTTGCGTTAGGTCAGTGTTGCCGTGTAACTCGAGACTGTGAGTTCGCGGTGTCTTTCCTTCTCTTTCGAACTCGTAGTTCGCAAGACATTCTTTTAATGACTGCTTTTTTTTTTTGTTTCAGGAGCAGTATTCCAGATCGGGGTTACATATACTTATAATTTTTTTTACTTATATATATATATATATATATATATATGTACTCTTTTTAAATATACCCCTATTTTGAACTGGAACTCAATCGTTCTCGTTCTCTTTTTTTTCCTTTCTTACCCAGTGTCTTTTTCCTTGATCCAACCGGAATCTCCTGCAGAGTCCCGTCCTTGACACACGGAATAAGAGATCCCACCGCTGCCACCAAAATTTGGTGGATGTCGAGGAGGTTGGGCGGTTTGAAGATTAAGTTCTGTACTTGAACTTATTAGAATATCCTTTATTACTCCTGTTCTTTACAATGTTCCTTACACGGCTGTATCTCACTGCGGTAAACTCTCCGGCTTGCAAAGCCACACAGTGAGCTAGCAGTCTAATCACGGTCTTTCCTCTGCTTCATCCACGCGATTGATTTATAGTAGATCGATCGCGCTAATTCAGCAGGCCCACCGGTCCTAGCAACGGCCGTGCTAGTTACCGGTGCCGGTGTCGACACATGTTGCGTTGCACTTCGGACAATGCGGCGATGTGTCGCACCCTGTGGCAACCAGCAGTTCTTCCTAGAACTGCTGCCTTCCTGCAACTTAACTAGGTCATTGAGCAATGATAGTGTCTCATCACATTGCTCAATGGCCTCATCTTACTAAACTTCTTAAATACAAAAATTGGCGCACAACACAGATGAAAATGTCAACAGANTTGTTGACAAAACATAAATTGGCCAAATTGATAGGTCTTAATGCATTGCCGTANTCTGCTCAAATTTATAGTCAATCTGTTTGCAAATTGCTAACAATTTGCCTACTGGGTGTCAGACGCGTGCACTTATTCTGGCTTCTATACTTGTGTATATATACAGGGCATAAAAAGTACCGAGCTCATGAGTCTCTCTCATACCAAATCTCATGACTCAAAAAATACTTTATGAAAATAAACTTTACTATAGTGTTTTGGAAAGCTCTAGAAGTAAGCTATAAGAATTTGCAATAAAAAAAAGAGTGTATTATTTAAAGAATTCAAGATGATTATGTCTTGATTTTGGTAATGTCACTCAAGATCAAACTGATAAGACCAGTAAATATATCCTTTAAAACCGTACAACTTCTATTTGAAACATTTTTTCGTAAAATGTCTAGTTTTCGAGATTTTTTGCAGTACTGATACTTTTAATACACTGTATATATATTTTTGCGCGTACAAAACATTTAAAATGTACGTGTTAATTACATGTGTAAAACATTGTTTTAGTTGTNAGAACACCACAACAAGACAAAGAAAATATCGAGACTACTTTACAATAATTAATATGCACATAATAACAAGACAAAAACTTAATATATATATATGTATGTATATGAAGTATATATATGTATTGTGACGTGGTAGTCGCGCCGCTCCTCCCTCGCCACAAAAAGCTCTCATGATCGCGGGAGTCCGGGGGTGCGAACCGTCTGGGACGCGCCAAGATCCTCTAGGGCTTGCTTGCGTGCGTTAGATTTAGTTGCTTATTTGTATTATTTTATTTGCATGCTTTTGGCGCCTCACCACATCGAGAACACTCTACTGGAGGAGATATCAGGAACCATCGAGTCTGGGTAAAAGCGAGAGTAAACGAGAGAGAAGGGCGTGCGTGGAGTCGCAGCTAGGCACTCGCACGATGACCAGAGGGGCGAGTCTCCAGAACTCAGCGGCGAGAAAGATGACAAAGCGGAGGACAGCGAACCTTGGCGCTGAGAAGCCGAGGAAGCGAGGCGAACACCCGACGAGAAAAACAGCTTGAACTTCCCTTTCACCTCGGAAAGGCCTGCTGCACACCTCTACTGCTAATCTGCAACTACGACCCTGCTACGCTACTGCATGCTGCATCGCTAGTACATTTGCGGAATTCTGCGCTTAAACATATCTGCTGCTTACATTTGC